>NC_056744.1:1066864061-1067164061 GCF_019279795.1 Protopterus annectens | reverse complement strand
TCACATTCATGGATAAAAGACTACTTCAAAATATATAAGATATATCGTACACTGATCAATTACATTACAGCGATCATGAAACAGTGGCAAACCACTTTGCTGTTAAGCTATGATAAAGGACAATTTATTATTCCAGGGATAAAAAATCATAGGGGGATATTCCAGGGTGACTCTCTGTTATTGCTGCTCTTTGGTCTTACCCATAACCCATTAAGCTTTGTACTTAACATGGCTACAATCTGGCCCTTAGAAAACAACAAAGTGTAAAGACTTCTCATCTTTTTGTAAATGATTTACAACTGTATAGGTCATTAGATGAACTGAAAGCACAACTGTAAGTGGTTAAAACTTTTTCAGATTACATAAGAATGTCATTTGGTCTTGATAAATGTGCAAAAGCAACCTTTAAAGTAGGAAATCTGCAGCACAAACAAAACATCAGACTGGGATAGGCATATGATATAAAAGAACTTGAGCAAGAGGGAGTGTATAAATATTTGGGATCTGATGAAGGATCAACAATAAAACATGAACAAATGCGAATAAAACTCAGTAAGGAATATTTTAGAAGACTAACATTAATACTGAAAACAGTGTTGACATCTAGGAACAAAGTTCAAGCTATGAACCAGTTTGCTCTTTCTAGTTTTGTAGTGATTGACTGGCTCCAAAAGATGTTGCATCAGTTAGACAGGAAAACAAGAATGATGCTTCATGCTCATCAAATGTTTTATAAAAATCCTTCTTTACCAAGACTATATATTCCCCATTTTGAAGGAGGTATGGGCCTCCTTGAAAATGATTACATGTATAGATCTGCAGTCATGGGACTATTTGCATATCTGCTGGCCTCACAAAACCCAAATGTGGTGAAAGTTTTGAAACTTGATGTACGTATCAGTGTAAAGCGGGAATGGAAATCAAACCAGAAGTAGATAAAAATGTTGCAGCAACTGAATGTGCCAAAAAAAAAAGAAAGAATATAAGGTGAAGGATAAGATGAGAAGGCAAGAAATGTGGAACATGCATAAATGCAGTTGCAAGTACAGAAAACTCTTGAAATAACCTCTTGTTGATCCAGATAGAACACAGGAATGGTTAAGGAGAGGTGAATTTAAACCAAAAGACAAAAGGTTAATATTGGTGGCCCAAGATAGTGGACTACATACATGTTGGTTTACAAAGTGCATTGAACATGTGGGAGAAACAGACAAATGTAGGTTTTATAAAACAGAATTGGAAACAGTCACACATCTTGTTGCTTGTTGTGCTATACTAATGGCAGTAGGACTATACTGAAAGGCATAATAATGTGGCAAGGCTGCTGCATTGGGGATTGTACAAACATTATAATACTGAAGTAGCTGGAAAACATTGGAAACATGAGCCACAAGGCATTATAAAAAATAATGAAGTTTATATCACTTAAGATAAAAAAATAGATGCGGGAAAACCAGATATAGTAGTCTATGAAAAGAAGACACAAGTAGCATTGATCATTGAAAACTGCTACACACAGTGACTACATTGTCTTACGTACAGAAAGACACAAAGTCAAACAATACCAGGATTTACAGGCAGAAATGAGGGCAATGTGGAGAAGGATACACAGACAGTTCCAATAGTAGTAGGCGCAACTGGTCTTA
Organism: Protopterus annectens; assembly: GCF_019279795.1. NCBI lineage: Eukaryota > Metazoa > Chordata > Ceratodontiformes > Protopteridae > Protopterus > Protopterus annectens. Next base: position 1,067,162,415 of record NC_056744.1, on the reverse strand, counting down.
TAAAAAAATTTACAATCATACTTAGATATGTCACCGATGCATGTAACTCCATATGAATTCCAGTCATTGCTGGGCACATTGTAGGTGCTGCAAAGAGCAGTTTTGGCTAACATCAAAGAGTGAAATAATGCTAATTTCTTGAACTTGAGTCATACTTTGACTTAGGAATAGGGTCCAACATTCCCAACATGCTATCAGAAACCCAAAAGATTGGAGAAATTAAAAAAAGCCAAAAATCTTTATTTTTGGTATTGTTGATAAAACCATATTAAAAATTACAGGTCACAAATCTGAGCCCTGGGGGACACCAGAATGCATTGGAATAAATGTAGACCATGTGCCTCTAAACTTAGCACATTGTTCCATATTACTCAGCAAACCCATAATCCATCTCGCAATGTAACTATTAACATTTTGGGCAGGATTCACGAAGGCTTGCACGGAGTGTAAGAGATGCGCAACACTCCATGCAAGCCTCGCGATCCAGGAACAGCCCTAAACTCCACGTAAGAGACCAGCTAAAACGTCTCTTACACGGACTGGGCGTGGACATGCTAAATACCTCACTTGCATCCAAAAGGTATGCAAATGAGGTATATTAGCAATCCACGAAGCAGAAACCAGTCCGTGTAAGAGACGTTTTAGCTGCAGAAATGTACTCAGTTGACAACTGAGTACGTTTCTGCAAATTCCACAATGGAGCCATGTCAGCTCCAAAAAAAGGTTGCATATGACTCAGGCAGCAAGCCAATGGCCAAATATGTGGCCATTGGCAATATAACCGGATGCCAAAATAATAAAATTATAAACCCAGTGCAGCCCCGCGCAAATGGGCTGCGCTGTATAAAAACATAAAAAAGAAGGTTTTATAAACCCACAAATGTGGGTTTCATGCAATACATGGAATGACAATGCAGGGACCAGCAGACCAAAAACAACATGGCCACCGTGTAGTGGTTGCTAAGGGGGGAAGCTGAGTCTAAGACATGTAACTAAGCATTAGTAGGCAATCTCATGTAAATGAGGGTACGGATACTGAATCTCACAGTCACATAGCAAATGAGCACAGTCTGATTAGTGTAAGAGATACATAAGGGGGAGGAATAGAGTAGGAGATAGGTGACATCACAGGGGGGAATGGTAGAAAGAAATGCAGTTCATTGGAGGTCAGTGTAACATGACAGATGACAGACACAGATCATGGAAAGAGGTGTGCCACTAGATAAGTCAGGGAAAGTCAAGAAATGGAAGGTGTACACTTTTACGTACACCAAAGTTTCTTGCTGGGCGTGCACGGGCACGTGTGCATGCCATGAAGCGCGAGTAGGGCAGTGTGCATGCGTGTAAGGCAGACTGAGCATGTGGGAGCATGTTGGGAGATGTTTAACACTGTTTGAGCGGGTGTGTGCACGTGTAGGGCAGGCTGAGTATGTTGGAGGCTGTTGGCAGACGTGTAACAGTGTTTGCGTGGGTGTACGCGCGTTTTAACCCAAATAAGTAGATTCTGAACTGTGTAAGCACATGTGCGCACGTGTAAGCCACTGTGAGCGTGTTTCTGATAGTATGCACATTGCTTCCCCCAGAGGAAACAGAGAGGAAAAAGGAAGCAACAGAATTAATAGGAAGCTTGCAGGGATAACTGCTGAAGCTAGCAGGTGAAAACAATTAGAAGCAGGCAATTACACAGGCAGAGTAGTAGCCCAGCCCAGCACTTAAAACTCTGCAAACAGTAGTGCAGGATGTTTCCCTTAAGAGACACTGCAAGACAGGAGTAAGCTAATAGAAGTGAAAACTGAAAAAGCTTCACTCAGAGCAGAAATGTTAGGGGCTGCCATAGCTGTCATAATGAGACATAGGCGACTTGCTGTGGGTGGTGACAATGCAGATGGTGCCAGACAACCCACAGTGAGGAGACGGAGAAGAGTGTACAGGCCCAGGGTCACCTACCATGAGTTACATGAGCTGGAGATAGTAGAGCGCTATAGAGTGGACAGACATCTCCTGCAGCAAATTGTTGATCTGTGCAGGCCACGCCTCACACACAGAACCAACAGAGGGGAACCCATCCCAGTGGAAACCAAGGTATGTGTTGGCCTAAGAACACTAGCAACAGGTACCTAACAGAGACCAACTGGCGATATGATGGGGATATCACAGGCATCAGCCTCCAGGGTACTGCACCAGTTCCTAGATGCCATGTCAGCACATGTCGGTGATCATGTATATTTCCCCAATGCCCGTGAGGTATTGGCCAGCAATATGCGTCTCTTCCAGCAAATAGCGGAATACCCTGAGGTAGTGGGTGCAATAGACTGCACGCACATACGCATCAAAGCACCAGCCAGTGAGCGGGGTAGGGCCTACATTAACTGCAAGGGCTTCCCCTTCATCAACTGCCAGGTCGTGTGTGATGCCCAGGGCATAATAATGAATGTGTGTGCTGGCTACCCTGGGAGTTACCACGATTCCCACATCTGGCATTTGATGCAGCTGTACCAGACATTTGCCAATGGGGACATCCCACACGGACACCTAGTGGGGGATGCAGGTTATGCACTGGAGCTGTGGCTGATGACACCCATCAGAAATGCACACACACCTGAACAGGAATGCCATAATGAGGCACACGCACAAACACGTAATGTAATAGAGCGTGTGTTTGGGCTGCTCAAGTCACGGTTCCGGTGTCTGGACACATCTGGTGGAGCCTTGCAGTACACACCAACTACATGTACCCAAATTGTCATGGTATGTGCTATGCTACATAATATGATCTTGCAAAAACAGCTGCAGCAGGACCAGCATAGGGCCGGGCCAAACAGCCCCCCACCATTGCCAAGGCCATCACAGGCAGAGCGTGACTCGGAGGAGGAACAACCTGAGCCTGCCCCAGTAGGCAGAAGGAGGCGTGCCCTGTATGCCCTGGCCTTGGCAAAGAGGCAATGCATAGCACATACATTGGCTCAGTAGGAACCCTGGGAATGATACCCCCTCTGACTCACTCAAATAATAAAATGGATGCCTAAAATGACATGACCTGCTCACAAACATGTACAGGGAAGTGTAATATGCGCATCCGACAGAGGCAGCCCTGCAGCACCACCTGAGGCATGAATGCTACGTATTAAGTAATGTAACACCATGTACTATATGCACACCTGAGCACCCTGACTAACATCCACCCTCACCAAGCATGAAGCCACAAAATGGCAATGGGATGATCAAGTGCAATAACTGGCTGAAGTAATGCAGTTAGTCAAAGGGGAGCCAATGTGTTTCAGGCTGGGAAGACATGCGGAGCATGACATGATGCACCACCTGCTAGGGGTGGCATGCACCTATCATGCCATGCCCCATGGATACCGGCAAAGGCTGTCAGTATCCACAGCATGCCCTGAATAGGTAAGTCTCAAAACACAAACCCACATTCATAGGTTCTACAAGGGATAGGAACCTAGATGTAATGCTACCCAATGCCAGATGTATAAACAGCAAGATGTGTGCAGTGTAAACGCACACAGTATGGAGAATGTAGATACCAGTCCTGTAATAGAGAACTGGGTCAAGGCTCACATCAGCACCCTAACACTACCAGGTCACACCTCATACTGTGCTGTACAGCCGCAAAACATGGAACAAGCTACAAAAGGAGGGTGACTAGCAAGAAATGGCAAGGATAACCATACCCCCATGTTGGTACCACAACAAGAAGCAGCATGAATTAGCCATGGTCAAATACCAATGGCTAAAACCGCCTCCCAGTATATAGCCTTCTGCAGACCACTGTCCTAATACCAGGAACTGCACCTGGCCTATGTCGGAATACATGAATATATCAAGCCCCCCAAACCACATTGTATTGCTTGACTGAAAATACCCAGACATACACTGGTAGCATTGTACTAGCACCAACACAGTAGGAGAAAATTACCCAGATTCCATAAACCAAAATGCCCAGGAACAATGTACCACTCCCACAAGAGGGGTAAGCATACTGGATGTGATAATCAGCAAAATGTGTACTGGATGGCAAGATGAGAAGTGTACCCCTCACTGGTAAGACCAGACCATAGAGTAATCACACTGGGTATACACATCCTGACCCCACTCCCTGGCCAGAATACCACAGTGAAAATCATGTGTAAAGCATAGGTTGCAGCCCTCAAAACCGATGTTGAATCCACAAAAGGCCCTGTGCAAGTGCAGAATATGGGACACACCACAGAACATGTTATACAGGCATTCCATGAACACAGCCAGGAATGCTTGAAGTATGCAATCACAAATAACAACAACACACAATGCCATACACGCAGGCATCTGGCATGCTGGCCTCCAGCCATTACCAAACCATGCAAGAGAATGAGGAAGCTACCACATGATAGAGCAAACATAAAAAGGGAAGTAATCACTGACCAGTAGTATGGCAACAACATATGTCCACACATACAATCCACTAAATCCAGCCACAACAAGTAGAATCTGTGAATCTAGAGGCAATGTGATACCAGTACCAAGTACACAGACAACCACAACACCCCCCAATAAATACAAATATATGTGATAGATGCATCCATGTATCCAAACCAGAGGTTGAGCTCCACCAACTCAATACTGTCAAAACTAGTCAGGAGGAGAAGGTAACCACATACACCACAAACCCAGTCCCACATAGACCTACCACAACTGTAAACCAAACGCATAAACACAGACAAATATTCCCGGAGGCCTTAATTACAAACACACCACACCAACAGAAGCCTCCAAAGTAGATCACAAGCAACCACAACCTTCAAACATAGCACATGCAACGAATAGTATGCAAAGCTGGTGTGCCAAACAGTCACAGGCCAGAAGGAGAAACAACATGCCTGATACAGTCGTAATAGGTGTCTGTATAGGCAGACACACTGCTGTCCCACTCACCAGACTGAACAAGGGAAAGGGTAGAGTAAGCTGCTTGTAGGCTGCCACAAAATGCCACATAACACAAGTACGCAGGTCACCCCAAAGTAAGCAGAAATATGATGCACTCAATGTCCATGCTGGTGTGAATTACCTGAGATGTACCTCCCTGGTCAACATCAAAAGAGACATGGATGATCCCTCTGAGTATGTACCCCAGGGCGGGATGACCCTGGCTGTGATCAGCATCCAACCCTCACCAAGAATGATGCCAGAGTACAAACACAGAATGCTCATGTTTAACAGCTGGCACAGTTACAGCTGTCAGTCCAAGAGGGTCTAATGTGTGTCTGCTTGAGATGTCAAGCATGACAAGCCATGCTGCTGTTCCAGGGATGGCTTGCAGCTGTTACCCGTGTGTGTCTGGATACTGGATAAGGCCTTTGCCGCCTCCATAGAGCCATATGTAGGCAAGGACAAAAAGACTACCCACCACCCTAGAAAACATAAGTGGTAGGAAACATAAGGGTAATGCTGACCAATGCCAGATGTGTAAACTGCAATATGCATGCCCCTGAGGCACTTCCCATTATGGAGAACATTGATGTCTGTGCAGTGACAGAAGCCTGCTGCAAGCCTAGTGATAGCACACCAGCACTACTAGGTTATACCACATATCATGTGTTATGGCCCCAACACCTGCAACAAAACATCAAAGGAGGGGGAGTATCCATATGCAGCACAGACAAACATATTGCCAGGTAACTGACAATGCACAAAGCAGCGGACATCACCCATATGCACATAACTGTAGTCAAAACTGCTGTACAGTCTGTAGCATGCAACAGACCACACTCTCACACACAAGAATTCCACCCAGACATCCGAAGACACTGGACAGTATGAATGTCCCACCAAATACCAGACAAGGTACACACAAATTACCACATAGGTGTCAAACCATTATGTATGCAAGGAGTAATCAGTGACCTAGGGACACAGGTCGACATTAATCTGTCATGTGACACCCACAATGCCAATGTGGCTATGAAGACTGTCGATACTGGACACCGTATCATGAAAGGATTCACATCAACATCAACAGAGGTCACTGTGCCGCTGTACTGTTCCCTTATCAGACCCATAATCTAGTACAATGTCTCATATGGGATGTACTGTACGTGACACCTTCAGCGGTTCGGAAGACCTCATAGTTACCCCACCAACAGGATAAAGGGTGTGAAATATATGTCATATGCTGCCTGGCTGTAGACACCCCAGCTGACTGCAGTCACACACTGCCTACACAGAGGCATTGTATGTCTGTTGTACAAGGCCATGTCCAACACAGGAGTAATGGACATGCTACACCACAGGAAATCAAAGCCATTGGAACTGTGAGAGTTACAGATGTCAGCCTCAACACATAATGAAATAAGATGTGCTGGAGGGACAGATACATAACCCATAGGCTCCCCACACCCAGAAACAGGATCCCAATCCATGGTAGGCAGAGCCCCTCACTGACACCCCTCAACAGGAATATTGCCAAGTGGATGGATGACCGTACATGTATACTGAGGGTCCTCACTGTGTCACGACCAGACAGAGGCACAGTGAAGAACCTCATAAATGGCCATAATTGAACATAGCAAGGGGTGGCAAAAGACACACACACTCTGGCTAGGCTTACTAATGGCCTAGGGTGTATAGCCTAGTATGAACCCATGAACCTATGAAGATACAAAACGTACAGGACACTAAGGATAATCACAAGGCTTACCCAACTGATGGTAGGAACCATGTTGGGCATCCACAGATATGCTCCGAATCACACAGATATTACAAACAACATACCAAACACACACACATATTGCTAACATACAACCTGTCAGGTGTAGTGCAAACCCCCGAGTGCAAAATACCTATCCCAGCAGACTGATGGTCCCCTGACATTGCACATGCTGAGGTAACAGCCATCATCTGCAAAGCAGAACACACAGCAGCAAAGGTATGTGATGGTGTCCTGTGCTGAGGCCAACATGGCCTCCAAGAATAATGGAATGCCAAATCACACTACTGCCCAATGTCAGCCTTACCACAGGATATGTACCCAAAGAGTAGTGTACAACAACAGTGGTCCATCACAACAAAGGTGTTGCCTGAATGGATACTCCAAACTACCACCCCAGGATCCTGACAAGCTTGTTCTGCACAGCTATGGAAAGGATCAGTATGTACCGCAGACAGAAGGCTATTGTGGACCTACTGATACTGGACCCTACACAGTGTGGCTGTTGTAACTGCAGAACCTGCCCTTAAACATGTCTGACCCATTTGAAACAGTCATTAAGGTCATCGATGAGGGCAATGTGGTCCACACAGCGTAGCTGGACCGTGCACATGCTTCTAGACAATACTGTACGAGTTCAGTATGGATATGTTCACCAGCTTAAATATATACCCCTATGTCAGTAGAGGGATTGCAAACCAGATCAAGGACAGAACTGACATGATCAGACATGCCGCATCCATGTCAGACTACAAAGCGGATATGAGTGGCATCCCACAAGGCCTGGTCTTGCCCCCCCCACCCCCGTTCTGTATATATGTCCCATAGGTATAGGCCAACATGGAAGGACTGTGACTGAGCATGTATGCAGAGGAGTACAAACAGCCCATCATATCCGACCCCCAGCTGACACAAGCAACCCACAAAAGGGCCACCTACAAACAGACAACTGTAGCCATAGCCATGTCAGCAAGCTAATTGCAGAACTGTGTATAAGACAACCACCGTGGATATACAGTAAGTGCCCACAAATTACCACACAGGTGTTAACCCATGAGGTACCTAACATGTAATGTGAGACCTGGGTACAAAAGGTGATAAATATCTTGCACTGGACAAACATGTGGCTGTAGTGTTCGCAGAAACATGTACCATATACCCACCCAAACATGAAGGTTGACAGATGTAGATAAGGGGAACTCACTGTGGCTCTGCAGCTATCCTCCATCAGCATCACAACTGACTACAATAGCCCCTGTGGGATATACTGCAGTAGACACCTCCATCAACTGTAAAGTCCACAACAGTACCCCACCAGGGGTAGCAAAGAGCATGAACAGATGCCATGTGTTGCCTGAGTAAACAAACTGCAGCCCCACACACCGCCATCCTTCCCAGCTACAGGAAAGCTGTGCCTGATGTATGAAGCCATGTCCAACCTGGAATGAATGAACATGTTGCACCTTGTACAATCTGAATGGCAGTGAGCTATGCACATGAGAGACCTGAACCCCAGCACTGACATACGTAGGACAAGCTGTACAGAATGATCCATAACACAGAAGGCACCCCCACTCTTCAGTAAACTCCTGGTACAGGTCAGCCAGAGAGCCACATATCGACACCCCTCAAGAGGCATCCTGATGAGTGTATGGGAGATGGTAGGCTAACCCTGGGTATCACTGTTATGTCAGAGGTAGACGGAGGCACAGTATACTAACCATGACATATGTCATGGCAAACTCCAGTTACAATGTGTGTCAAAGGACAAACACACCCTGTGACTAGCATCAGAAATGGCCTAGGGAACATCGCTAGTGTTTGCCAATGTCCACCCATGTTGTGGAATACACTAGCAATGTTGGACGAGCCTGGTGTAGGTAGTCCATATCTGAACATATTGCAACATGGTCATATGTGCACAACTGGCCCCAACACAGTCTGTTGTGCTCACTATGAAGATGTCAAGCAGTCATAGGACTAAAGCCCAGGATACTGTCCACCACAGTGAAAGTACTGAACCAGTACACTATACGGTACTACAGTGTTAGGTCATTATGAAAGTATGTTGAGAACTGTCTGCAAAGTATCCCATGCAATCCCTGCAGGCACAGTATAATCCCTGTTGTGGCAGACACGAAGCAGTTGGCCAGTTAGTACACAACATGACACCCAACACACAACCATAAACGTGCGATATTGTTGAAGTTCACACACACCCAAATATGTGGTGGACTACAGAGTGCAACATATGGAAAGCTCACACTGGGCATGCTCGCACACTTTGATAAATGAGGCATATGTCAGACAACATGCCATGGAAAGGCTGAACTGGGCATGCTCACACACTTAGGCCATATCTCCGTTTAGCAGTTGGCCACACATATATGGTATTTGTACGTGTCAGTCCAGGAACCAACCACAACACAGCAATCAGCCCAGTGCACACAGTAAATGACCACAGAGACATAAGTGACATAGTGGATCGCCATCATATGCAAACATATTCCACAGATGCACAAGTTGGTCATAGGAACAGGGAATGCTATGGCAATAAAGACCTGCAAACAGTAGAACAGCACAACAAATATTGTGCATCCGACAATTGAACATATGGGTGTAGAGGTCAATACTAGGCTTCTTGCCCTAGGGAATGACAGCTCAGCCAGAGTGTGCTTGGCATCTGCATCCCCAGGATAGTAGGCTACTGTGCCACTGTAAAGTAGGTCACAGAAGGCAACATGTGAGGCTAGTGAGCGGTGCCTGTCAAGCAGGGGCACCGTGAAGGTCTCAGGGATTGAATGTGCTAAGCCACAGCCATGTTGTCGGTGTGTGCTGTGAGAGGGTTGCTGAGGATCTCTGACAGTAGGTGTCCGTCAATAACAGACTGAGAGGAGCCCTATCTGCATTCTCTGGATGATTCCACTGTCAACACTGTGTTGTAATGAGTATGTGTGAATGAAGTGCCGTGCTGGAACTGTCCACAGATGTCCTCCCTCTGTGGGCTATAGCTCTGCAATGTATTAGGTCACTCTGTCTGTTGTACGGCGCATATATGGCTGGTGTACAGCTGACAGGTGTCTTGTTGTGGAGCAGTCATGGGTATATGTGGGATAGCATGACCAATGCAAACTGTACACATGCTCATAGAATGCAATTGTCAAGGATTATGCTGAGTGGCCAGTATAGTCCTCCAGCATGGGTCCTCTGAAGTCGTCCACCCCAGTCTACACAAGTGTAGAGTCTGCTTGTGCTAAACACAGTTTGTGTGCAGTGACAACCTTGCCTGGGGGTGGAGATGGTATATGGATGTCCAGGGAAAGGTGGGTATGGTCAGATATCAACAATGGTGGTCTACCTCTGGTGTGGAACAGTGAGTACCCACGTTGCAGATGGACAGGTGCAATATGTATTCACCCATGTGGCTGTGGTGTGTGGTTCTGCCATAGCACATGGACCCACAAATTGTAGTGGCTGTAGGGTAAAGTGGTAGAGGCCTGAGTAGTTCTGACACACAATATGCCTGTACCTGATGTTAACAACTGGAATGGCGTATGTGAACACCTGCATATCCTGGCACTGTTCCCAGGGAAGCTAAGTGTGTGTCCTGGATGTGGCTGTGGTGTTCTGTACTGGTTGTGTTGTGTGTTACAGGTCCTGTGGTCCCAAAGCATGGTATAGAACATAACCTGCCAGTGCGATGTGCATATCTGACCCTGACGTAGGTGGCTGCAAATGCATATATATGCTATCCCCCACCTGACAGGTTATACTACATCTACATACCTCTATAGAAATAAAGATGTCAGCACCCTATAAATACTACAGGTGCAGAACAGATGCCCAGTAATTCGGATAGTGCACTCTGATAATGCGTCTTCCTCAAGTGTCATAATATAGTTAGGTAGGTGTTCAAATCCTGCAAATGCTCAGTGTGTGTGTGTGTGTGTGTGTGTGTGGGTGAGTGGGGTTTGTGTGTGTGAGGGGGAAATGTCCCTTTTGGCAACTGGGAAAACACACTACAGGATGCACATTCCCCTTTCTAAACACTGATGACGTTAGAACCCTATAACTACAGCAGGTGAAGAAAAACCACCCAGTAATGCGAATATCGCGCTCCGCTAATGCGTCTGTCTTGAGTGTCATAACATAGTTAGATAGGGGTTTGAATCCTGTACATGCTCAGTGTGTGTGAAGGGGGTTAGTGTGTGTTCAAGACTGTTTGAAAGAAGTGTCCCTTTTGCCAACTAGGAGAATACACTACAGGATGCACATTCCCCTTTCTAAACACAGATGATGTCAGCACCCTATAAGTAAAGCAGGAGAAGGAAAGCCTCCCAGTAATGCGAATAGCGTGCTCTGCTAATGCATCCGTCTCGAGTGTCATGACATAGTTAGGTAGTGGTTTGAATCCTGCAAGTGTGTGTGTTTGGATGAGGGGGTTAGTGTGTGTGCAATTATGTGTGAGGGAAATGTCCATTTTGGCCACTGGGAGAACACACTACAGGATGCACACTCCCCTTTCTAAACACAGATGATGTCAGCACCCTATAAGTACAGCAGGAGAAGGAAAGCCTCCCAGTAATGCGAATAGCATGCTCTGCTAATGCGTCCATCTCAAATGTCATAACATAGTTAGGTAGTGGTTTGAATCCTGAAAGTGTGTGTGTTTGGATAAGGGGGGTTAGTGTGTGTGCAATTATGTGTGAGGGAAAAGTCCCTTTTGGCAACTGGGAGAACACACTACAGGATGCACACTCCCCTTTCTAAACACAGATGATGTCAGCACCCTATAAGTACAGCAGGAGAAGGGAAGCCTCCCAGAAATGCGAATAGCATGCTCTGCTAATGCATCCATCTCGAGTGTCATAACATAGTTATGTAGTGGTTTGAATCCGGCAAATAGCAAGTGTGTGTGTGTGTGTTTGGATGAGGGGGGTTAGTGTGTGTGCAATTATGTGTGAGGTAAATGTCCCTTTTGGCAACTGGGAGAACACACTACAGGATGCACACTCCCCTTTCTAAACACAGATGATTTCAGCACCATATAAGTACAGCAGGAGAAGGGAAGCCTCCCAGCAATGCGAATAGCGTACTCTGCTAATGCGTCTCTCCTGAGTATCGTAAGGTAATTAGGTAGGAGTTTGAAACCTGTAAATGGCGTGTGTGTGTTTGGATGTGGGGAGTTTGTGTGTGTGCATTTACATATGAAAAACATGTTAGTTTTGGCAATCAGGAGATCACACTACCTGATGCACATTACCCTTTCAAAATACTGATGTTGTCAGCACCCTATAAGTACAGCCAGAGAAGAGAAACTATCTAGTAAACTGAATAGTGTGCTTTGCTAATGCGTCTCTTTCATGTGTCATGACTTAGTTAGGTAGAGAAATGAATCCTGCAAATGGCAAGTGTGCGTGTGTGTGTGGGGGTAGTAGGGTGTGTGTAAATGCAAGTGTGAGAGAACAGATCCTTTTGGCAAATACTACAATACACCAGATGCTGCATACTCCCCCAGTAAACACAGGGGATGTCACCACACTATCAACACAGCCAAACAGGGCTAGTTGGCTAGTAATGCCAATAGTGCGCTTTGCTCCTGTGTCTATTACCATTGTCAGAGTACAGATAGGTATGTTTTGGCAACCCACGACTGCCATGTGTGGTTGTGTCACACAGTATGACCTTGTGTGGGTCTTTGTACATAACAATGCATGCCATTGCCTAAAGCAGCAATGGCATTAACACATACACATAAATACCTGTGACCTGCAGTAGTTACCATGTCTGACACATGCCTCGAGTGGATAAATGGTATTTGCAATGTATACCAATATGACTGTGTCTTACTGTGCAGGGTCTGCACGTGGTATGTCTCTATACAGTGTGGGTGTATATGGTGAAATACCTACAGCAGGGGATACACATCTGGTCTGGGCCATATAGTGTACATGTAGTCGATGTACAGGTGCTGCATGTTCCCACCTGTTGTGGTAGTGGTAACATGTCATTCCACTGCAATTCAGTGACCACATGCTGTGAACCCTTCAACTAGTGTGTTGTAGCTACAGTAATGCTCATGCACAATGTTTGGCTGGATGCAGTCCAGCCATATAAACACAGTTCTTGAGACAGTCATATTGCCAGTGTTGTTATGGAGGATAGGTGGTCTTCCTGTGTATGGGAGGGTTGTGTGTGCCAGGCTATGAACCAGATGGCAGTCCAACACACTGTTAGCTGCACATGATTAGGCCCTGATGCTTTGTGCTGTGCCAACAACCTGGAGGTGTGTGTATCTGTGGTACCTTGGGATACCAACCCCCTGTCCATGTGTGTTACATGTGTAGGGGACGACAGGCATGGTATGGGGCATAACCTGTCAGTGATGGGTAACACCTGTGAGCCATGAATCAGGAATCTGGTACTGCACAGACATTGCAGTTCACCGTGCTGAGGACAGTGTCTGGTGCATGCATCTTCCGGTGTACACTGCTGTTGTTGTGTAGCAGCACTGTTAGTGTCCTAACCTGTGTGATACCCATGGAGGTGGCTATGTAAACCATGTCCTGGAGCATAAGGCAGTATGTGTGTACCAAGGAGCTTTGCCATTATACATCGGGCCATGGGTGTCACGTGCAAGATGACCCTTGCACATCATTGTGGCTTCCCTAGCATGTAAGCACACATTGACAGCCAGCGGATACCCTATGAATGACAGTGGAGACTGAGCATAATGTAGACATACAACACCCTTCCCACATATAGTGGTAGCATACCTGGTGAGGGTATGTTGGCAACCAAGATCAGGCTCATACTGGCCTGTGCCACATGCTGAGAGATCCATTCTATGTTCCCTATCATGTAGTCCAGGGAGGTATGTCTCAGGCAGCCATACTGGCATGGTCAATGAGTGAGTCATATGAGTCCATGCCTCTGACTGACCTGTATGCATGTGTTCTTTGGTGGACCATAGTGCCTCTGAAGCATATCACTGTGACCTTCACCAGATACAGCCTGTTGAGCGGGACCCCAGTGCAGCACACAAGACAGGTATCTGATACGTCTGTAGCAGGTGTGTTGTGTAGCCCTACAGGCTGTGAGTGTGTGGCACAGGGGATGTGTGTGCCATGTGTGGCATGTGCTCTGTTCCGACGGAACATATGCCTGTGTGCCAGCTGCGGAGGTGTGTGATGCTCAGGCAGGATGCTATTCTGAGTCCCCACGTATCCCCCAGTGTGTTCAGCATGCTGTCAGTGCATGTCAATGTCTGACTTGTATTGTAGTCACTGTAATATATTTTATTTATTTATTTATTTATCCTACATTTGTTGACCGGGATAGTCCGACTGGATGCATGTCCATTTCAGGGAGGCCGGGAGAAAAGCTACGAGGGTAAGCAGATACAGCATTACATAATACCAGCATTACATATTACAAACAGATTATTTACAGAGATTACATAAGTAAGCAAGTTAAACATGTTCCACAGGTTAATGTTAGTCCTGAGCACAAGTCAGGATTAAATTAAATTACACAGTAAACTGGTTCACAGATTTTACACATTCGAGTTAGCCAGGCTTGATACATTGACATAGCCAGTTAAGTGACAAATGTTGTTTGAGTCTAGTGTTAAATTGACCTAAGGTGGAAAGTAGGGTAATATCAGCTGGAAGTGAGTTCCAGGATCTACTTACAGAGTTTGCAAAGAGAGAATCACCAGCTGTGTTATTAAATTTGCTAGTCTGAATTAGTAGTTTGTTAGAGGATCGAAGTGGTCTAGGATTGTTATAGGGGGTGATAATATTTGAAGTGCAGGAGTATTGTCTGGATTATAGAGGATTTTATAGGCCATAATCAGTTGGTTATACTGTATTAGGCTGGGTATTGCAAGCCAACCAAGCTGATTTAGATTGATGCAATGATGTGTCCTAAAAGGCAGCCCAGTGGCAAACCTGGCAATGTGGTTGTAGCAAATTGAGTATTGGTTAAGGACAGTCTTGTTCATATTCGAGAGTAGAGGGGATGCATATAGAAGGGTTGAAACAAGGTGTGAGCGAGCTATGGCACCTTTAGCTGGAGGGGCTAGGAAGGCTTTAATTCTGTAAAGTGACCCTAGTTTTCTATTGATGACTTTGATAATTTGGTTAACATGTAGGTCACATTTGAGATTATTGTCTATGATGACACCTAATAGTTTAGTAGATGGGTCAGGGGAGATTATTGTGCCATCAGTTGATGTTATGGTAACGGTGAAAGCGGTAGACCTACGTGTTGGTGAAATAACAGCAGTTTAGTTTATTTGGGATTTAGGATCAGACGATGTTCAGAAAGCCAGTTTTCTATTGTATTAAAGGTGGTCTGGGTAGCTGACCATAACTCTACTGGAGATGTGGCTGAGCAGATCAGAGTAGAGTCTTCAGCATATTGGATACAGCTGACTTTTGGGATGACAGTATAAAGGTCGTTAATGAAGATGGAGAACAGCAAGGGCCCTAGTATAGAGCCTTGTGGTACTCTGAGGGTGTTAGGTAGAAGGTTAGAGAGTTTGTTCTGCCAGAGGCCAGCCTGCTGTCGACCATGCAGGTAGGATTGAAACCATTGGAAGGCTCCAGTATCTAGACAGAATGTTTGCAGGGTGTGGATTACCAGTTGGTGATCAACCATATCGTATGCCTTGGAAAGATCCAAAAAGAGGGCTGAGGATATATAATTAGTATTGCAAGTATGGTTTATGGTGTTAGTAAAGGCTAGGAGGCCTGAAGTAGTGCTGTGATGAGGACGGAAGCCATGCTGAGTGTCTGCCATAAGGCAATTTTGGATTAGGTGGTGCATGAATTGTCTATGACTAAAGTTTCCATAATCTTTGCAAGTGGAGAGAGTATAGCTATTGGCCTATAACTGGAGAATTCAGTAGAGCTGCCTCCTTTGTGAAGTGGGATTACATATGACATTTTCCAGATGGTGGGAAATTTAGATTCTACCATGGTTCGTTTGATTACCTTTGAGACGGGGTAAGCAATAGCATCATCTGATTTTGATAGGTACTCGGCAGGGAGCTGATCAGCAGAAGGTGTAGTGGGTTTCACTGTTTCAATCAAGATACGGAGAAGTGAAGTGGCGACTGGTTGGCAGCTGAACGCAAGTAGGTTTCTAGGGGTGCTACTTTCAGGACCAGGGGAGCTAGGAGGTAGATGGCTAGCTAGGGCCTGAAATGTCTCAGTAAAGAATTGGTCAAAACTATCAGGAACATCTTCAGGGGTATTATCAATAGTAGCAGCAGGGATTGGGGTTGACGTTTGTCCAGGATGTAGTATATATGACATGCCACCTGACAGGGTATGGCATTACTGGGTTCAGAGAGCCCAGTCCCCAGATTGGCTGTGTGGTGGCATCCCACACATGTGTTGTACGTTCCTGGCCAAGGGTGATGGCTGACTGCATACATGTGGCAGCTGTGACATTGACACATGACTCACATAAACCACAACTGGACCATAGAGGTGATTCACAGGTTACCTTTGCACATGCTACCCTAGTAGTGTGATTGCTATGGTGAGTACCAACACATAGGGCCAATGGGGAACAACATACTGAAGGTGTGTATGTGTGGGTGTACCGCTATTGTTTCATAGCACTGGCATATATGACTGCACACGTGGGTAAATGCCAGGTAAGACATGTGCAATGTGTCACAGGCAATGTACATGCGTACAGGACAGATAGTGACGTTCTGTCATGTGTAAAGTTGACATACATATCGTACGCTATGCAGATGTCACTAGGAGTCAACAGAAGCACTGTAACTCTGCATTGCAGGTGTAAGCAGTGTTCCAGGGAACCCCAAGCGAACATGCATGCAAACAAAGCTACAGTAAACAGGGCTGGAAGTAGTGCATTGTACAACAAAGAAGGGGTAACAATAACAGTAAGTAACAATGCAAATATGTAGGCACTATCAACATGTACCCAGGAATACACAGCGCAGATGCCCATGGTAGAACTGATATTATGTCATAGTTATTTGTGATTTGGATTACATTGGTACTGCACACATATCTACATGCGCGAACATCAACATGGCATATTCGTTGTGGCAACTTGACACCATTACTGTACATGTCCACCATTGCATATCACTACTTGCGTTAGCTTTCCCCCAGTGCTACCCATGTATGCGGCTATCTGTTGACAACCTTACCACCGGCATGCAATTATGTGCAGCTGTTATACTTTGGTATGTACTATTGGTGCAGATAACAATTCAGGACATTCATACAGTTACTGCAGCAGGCATGCTGGGATAAACACACAGTCATAGCAGCACACTGTACTGTTACCAACATGATACTACTAATACACTTCTATGTAGTCACCCTGTGCATCAGCAACATGTTTACCTGTTCCCGCAATGATATTGGAGATTGCAGGAGGTGGCACAGTGTCATCATATGCACAGGGTGTGGATTAGGTATGCCTGAGTCAGCCACTGATACCACCAATTGACATGTGTGTGTATGTGTGTTGGTGAGGGGCAGCAGTACAAGGTGGGGCAGTGTTAGTGCAGTGTGTGCATGTATGTGGTCGCCCTGGGTGTTAACATTTTGCATGTGTCTATGCACGCACACAGTTCCACCTCATGTCTGCCATATACAGGGGTTTGTGGACAGCCACAGACTGCACCTGGCAGGTCATACAAATCAGTGTCTGCGGGCACGGACACGGTACCTGTGCCTGGCAGGGGTGCTACAGACTGTATCCAGTACTAAGCCAGACTGGGTACTGTCATCAGAAGCGGGAGTGTGTTGACTGGACACAGGTCCCTGTTGGGACTGTCCAGAGCCACGTGCACGTGGTCTCCTGGGGCATTCCGATGACAGCACAGACCCAGCATTGCTGGGGCTGCTGCTGGCAATATGGGGGCGTGCGCGAGCCTGTTGTCATCCGTGCCGACTGCCAGCTGCTGCTGTTGCCGGCATATGGCCACGTCGATGCCGCAAATGCCCACCATTGCCCTGGCTCATGGACATCTGGTTGTGGAACTGCTGTAATATGTCCCCACAACGTCTGTCTATGACATCGGTGAAATTATGGATAGCATCCGCAATGTCACGCATACTGCCTGTCATGGCTGTGCGACATGCTCTCAGCTCCCTCAGACCCTGTCTGGTGTACCTTTCCATACACGACTGTGCCTGCATGACAGTCCGAAACATAGCTGAGGTTGACAGACCTCTTTCGGCACGTCGGCCAGAGGCAGTACGCCCATGGATGCTCCCACGAGTACCCATGGGCAACTGTCTCTGTGGTACCATCGGAGGACCCTGCCCATGGCTGCTGTGTGGGGACGCATGTGCCACAGGTACCACATTACCCTGGTCTATGCCCACTGTATCCTGTCCATCACCTAGGGACAATGGTGACAAAGGATTTACTGGCAGGATGACTGTGCACAATGATGGGGTTGACAGCTGTGTACTGTCAATTGGCTGACCAATGGCGGACACTGACACACCTTCCTGTACCATTACACAAATATCATCATTACCAGTACCCGTGGCACAGGATTCAGGTTCCCTGCTGCAGGTCACCAGAGCAGCACCAGAACCTGTGGGAGGAAGACAGGAAACACAGTTTACAGTCACCAGACATTGTTACCAGTGATGCACTTCTACACACATGCACACATGGACACATGCGCACATGAACACAGGCACACATGCACACATGGACACAGGCACACATGCAGACATGCACACGTGGACACATGCACACAGGCACACATGCACACATGCACACAGGCACACATGCACACATGCACACATGCAGACATGCACACATGGACACATGCACACGTGGACCCATGCACCCATGCACACATGCACACATGAACACATGCACACATGGACACATGCACACATGCACACATGCACACGTGGTCACATGCACACATGGGCACATGCACACATGCACACATGCACACGTGGTCACGTGTACACATGCACACATGCACACATGTACACATGTACACTTGCACACGTGGACACAGGCACACATGCACACATGCACACATGCACATGTGGACACAGGCACACATGCACACATGCACACGTGGACACAGGCACACCTGCACACATGCACACATGCACACATGGGCACAGGCACACCTGCACACATGCACATATGCACACCCCGCAGTATACACACAGAGCACTACTGAGTTACACTACTGTTACTAGCATTATCAGGACTATTATAGGTTATGTTAAACACACTCACCAGCATGGATGGCCTGCCTTGCTGTAACCCCGGATGGGCCTGCAGAAATGATGAGATTAATGTCAGTGGGCACAACTGTGCCATTGATATTGCATATGATACAGTGTACAGAGCAGTCAAGTGTACATATGGCATATTACCTGCACGCTCCATGTTGTGCTGCTGTGTGGAACCAGCCTCCATCATAATGCAGGTGTACTGCTGTTGGTGTTCTGGGGCTGGAGCCACAACACTTAGGAGTAGCCCCTCCAGTCTGGTGAGGGGGGATGTGTGGCCACCTCACCTCCTGTGGCAACCTGTTGCCTGTGGATATCTGATGCACGCTGATGGACACTTCAGATTAAATCACTGCAGTGATGTCGTACCTGCTCATATGTCCTGTTATGCGTGCCAATATCATTTACCCTACGGACAAGGTCTTGCCACAGTGCAGCCCTCTCCTGCTGATTCTGACTGGTGCGGGAAAACAGGATGTCATGCTCCTGCACCTGGCTCTGGTGGATCTCCTTGTCTTCCGCTACAGAGTAGGTAGGATTATGCTGACACGCCATCTCCCTGGAAGAGAACACAAACAGGATATCAGCAGACTATGTCAGCAATATATGGCACACATACTATACATGATACTCATGTGTAGTGATATACTACTACTCCCATATGTTGCATGTGTGTGTGTCGTGGTAGATACACAGGTACATGGCCAGATATCAGTGCTCAGCCAACACCTGTGCAACAATACCTGCCACATTCCACACAACATAGTAGCATGCCCCATCGGTCAGCACACACTGACAGGTCCAATGCACAACCTCACTCTGGGGGTTCATCCCAAGGTACTGTATGTGGGATGCCATACACTACTTTGATGTGGACAGAAGTTACTCGGCCTGGATATACATATCACACCACCACCACCAGCACAGTAGACTACTTTGATATGTATGTGATTAGGCAGTTATTCACTTGCTGGGACTGAGATGGTATCCATGCAGCCCACTGGGCCAGTGGAAGCCACAAGCCACACTGCTGACCCCTTTGCAAATGCTTACCACGGACATGCCACAGATTGCATGGAACTTGCACACACATTTCTAACCCAGATTCTATGCACAAAGGTTAGGCATCCTGTCCGGTGGACCCCAGACAGAGGCAGATTGTATAACAATAGCAGGAGGCTACTGCAGGACAAAGCATATTCACATTAAGGGAAGGCATCTGTAGTCAGCACTGGTACTATGCTACGGTCCGTCATAACAACGGCCATGGCCTACTCTGGGAGGGAAATGGCCACAAACACTATGGATGACCACAAGGCCTTCTTCAGTTATGTTACACATATGGCCCACATGCCTCAGATATGCTCTGTGTTAATACACACATACTTAACATTCACCAAACACACGGATATTGGCAACAGTCTTGCAGACATGTTCGGTGCACGTATCCCCCATCCTTCTCCCCCACCAGTTGAAATATTTATCACAGTTGCATGTAACCTCCCTATCATCTCTCACATGTCCAGGTGAGGACCGCCCTCAACAGAGCAGAACACACAGCATCACTGTGACCTCATGGTATCCCTGGATGTGTGCTACCTGCACTCCGAGAGGACATACAACCGCATATAACACTGATAATTTATCTTGGCTGTACTACAGGATATGTACCTGGACAGTGGCATACAGCGACAGTGGTCCCACACCACTAAGGAGGCACCTCGACTGACCCTGGGAACTACCATATCATATGCATAACCGGACTGGTCTGCTAAGCTATGGAATTATGCAGTATGGGATGCATATGCAGTGATATCGGGTACCTGCAGACACTTGTTCCCAGCCAGTGTGCCTTTGTGATGGGCTGATCCTGCCTTTTGAACCTGGCTGACCTTTCAAAGCAGTCACTACAGCCATTGCTGGGGTCAACGCACAGACAACTGCTGCCATGATCATGGCCAAAGACTGATTGACATGTAATGTATGGTCATCCCCTTTTGGTGGAGCTACGTACACACAACATATCACATGGACATACCTATAGATACAGACCTATGACACATTTGGAGGGTTCACAGTATGCACACTATTAACCTGCTACTTTGCATTACCTGTGTTTGTCGCAGCTGGTTGCGTTACCACTGCTTCTGCTTGCTGCTGCTACTGTCACTGCTGACAGCTTCGGGTGACAGAGTCACAGTGTATCATTTTTTTTTTTTTTTTGGTTCTCTCTCTCTCTCTCTCACTTTTCTCTCTCCCTCTGTCTGCTTCCAGACAGTGCAATGAATGTATTGCATGTGTGGAGTGTTAGTACTGGATGCTTTTGTAGGTATCTGCATAGGTCCATGTGATGGCCTCTGCACCAATTGTAAGCCAGCATTTGCTAATTGCATACAGCCAGTTGTGTACTGATTGCAGTTCTCACTGTGATTTCAAGTCAGTGCTATAAAAGGGTATGTGGGATAGGCATTGCCCTTTCAGATTGTAAGGGCGGGGACCATGCTGGTATGCTGTGGACAGTGTTCTGTGAGTGTAAAGGTTAGTATCCCTCTCATGATTCAGGCTGTGTTGTAGATTCACATTTCTCCATTCCTCTGTCATGTTCCCTGTAGTAAGTGTGTATGCACAATGACTCCTACAACTATATATAGATATATATTTATATATATATATATGTACATATACAAACATTTATATATGTACTTTAACTGACATTATTATCTACAAGCTACCAACTAGCATGGCTGTTTGTGTTCACACAGTACTATTGTGGGAATCCAGTAGTTTTGACAGTAATTCTACATGACATGCTTTGGGTACTACACATCCTATATTCCCTTTACATTCATCCCTACTATTACATGTTATATTTATTTTAGCACAATGTTCTTGTATAAGAGTCATGGCTTAGTGGTAGGTCATACAGACTAGTATTTCCAAGGTCCTGCGTTCGGGACTGACAGTGGGATTTTATTTTGCTTTTGAACTGAGTACAGGACCTGTCAGTCAAAGTGACTAAGGCTATTTTAAGCAGTTGTAACTGGGTTAGCGCTGGTTTGCGCGGAGCTCACGCATGCGCACTGGTGTTCAGCCCCGCGCACACACGTGCACACCCACTTACACCGCTTAACAGTGCTTACTCTTGCGCACACCCGCGCTATTTTCTTTGAAAGAAAAGAAAATGGGGAGACAGGAAAGTGGTGAAAAAGGGGTCACAAAGAGGGTAAGACAGTAGGGAAACAAGCTTGGGATTTGCAGGAGGGATGTAGGTAAGGCCCATAGCTGCCCATTTCTTCATCAGCAACAGCTGTGCATATGTATGTAATTTGGTGTGACATTTGAGACCTTCCACCCCTGAGAGAGGTGTCAGGACAACAATAATACTTGTTGTACAGCCAATTGTAATTGATAGATTCCATGTCCAGCAGACATGTGTGCGGAATGGGCAGCTATGTATGGGGCGTAATTTTTTGTGGGTACAGAGTGCCCTTTTTTTTTTTTTTTTTTTTTGCACGTGAGAGTGGTATGTCAGGTGAAGGAAGTCGGTACAGCTGGGGAGGTAGGTTGGGTAGGTAAACAGACAAGACAAACAAGACGCATACAGGGGTGGTGTATGACACATGTGGGGGGGGTTACACAATTGACGGGGACGGAGGTTTGGATATCCAGAGCCCATGAGCCCACAGATGGCAACAGTGGAACTGATATCCCCACCCATAGGCAGTTGCCACTGTTCCTCCACTGACCAGGATGGGGCTGTGCTGGGGGCTGTGTAGGCCGGGCAACAGGCATGCCCGTTAGTTGCGCCACCCGTGCCTCAAACTGGCGTAGGGGCTCGAGAACAGAGTCCCGAATCTCCCTATACACCACAGTCTGGATGCTACGGAGGGTGAGTGGTGGTTCTCCTCCGGCCACACTTGTAGAGGGGGGCCGAGCCCCATCCCCTGCAGCGCTTCCACCCGCAGGTGGCACAGGGCCACCGGAGGAGGGTCTGGACTCGGCACTAGTGCCAGGTGCACTCGCCAGCTGAGGTGGGAGAGGTGGGTCCGCTGGAACCCGCCTTCCCTGTCATCCTATGTTTTGCATTATGTCATGACAGTTTGGGTTAGTGACATATAATACCATTCACAATTAGTTGTAACAGCATGCATTAGTATTCCCATTAACCAAACACCCAGATATTCACACCATTGAACAGCGTGCATAACACATGCATAATTTGAACAGAAATACACAGTCCAACAACATGCAGGGTTAATTGATGGCAAGACGCCATCAGGTTTGGATGTATGAACAGGGCAGATGCATCAACAGACATGCAAATATATATGACCCAACAGGACAAACGTCCAGGGGTGTTAATTGTGATTGCACATACCATTTTCACGTGGAATGGGTTATATGTGGTTATAGGGTGGGGTGAAGAAAATAATATCAACACCTTCAAATACCAATACATATGCTGTACATTTCTAATAGCTACAGATATATACACACTACTGTTCTAACTACAGTTTCCTATATTATAACTATTTCAACTTGGTGATAGGACTGTTACTGCAACATCAATATACATTTTATTGTTCTTCATACACATTCATATCTAGCTTTGTTCAGCTACATCATCCTGCTACCTTTGCTTTATATAGCTGTAGACAAGTGTGGATGTTTGGTATATCAGACAATCATCCTATCTGCATATTGCAGACTGAGAGCAACATATCCAGATTTTGGGATACACATTCCAGATGCAGCAACACTTTGAACAGATTTCGCTGTTTGGTTTTGAATCTCACATGCATTTCATTATGTCTTGACTGCAGTATACTTTATTCAGACATTATTACTACTGTATTGCTGGATTCATTACACTTTTTCACACTCTCTCACTTGCTTTCATTTTACTATTCAGGATGGTACTTACTTCTAGGCTTTATTGACATGTTTTACCTGTAGTTATTACAATCCTTTCCAGCAGTCTCACTTCTGTCATGTTTCAGTATTTCAACAGGGATATATTTCACACATGTGATTTCATCATCTTCTGTGGCTATACATTTCAGCCTGCTGCAGGTTGTATACTATTTTCTTACAGGTGGGGCATTTTTATTTCAGAATTTATGTCAGACAGTTTTATTTTTCGGTTTAACTTACAGTCTGAAACACACTTTTGTAATCAAGCAATACTTGCAGACACTTTCACACTGTTACTTGCACATTTTATTCCTTAGTGACTAGACTGCACTCTTTTGCTGACTGTCATACTTTTATATTTCTTTACAGTTACTGGTAGTGGATTAATGACCTGCCTGGTGGCGCAACCGCACCAGCCTATCACCATAGGCTCTGTGGTTCACAGAACGGACACCTGCAGCTGTAATATAAATGAAGTAATATTGGAATACACATCTCCATAATATCAGCTAGTTTAATTTCTTACATACATAATTAAATGTAACTTACTCAGTAGTGGGGCATTGGGTGTTTGCCGGGCCTCCTGGATCCAAAGGTTCAGTTGGTCCTGCTTGCGTCTCTTCAGGTTCGCATGGTGGTGACGGACCTGCTCACCATTCCTTGGAATCCCTGTGGCACTGGTGAGATCATGAGCCAACCGGTCCCACGCCTCAGCCCTGTATGCTCCCCAGAGGACCTGGCCCTGCATGAGTTGGGCCTCATGATTGTGGACTAGGAGCCAGACCATGTACCTGGACTCCTCAACGCCCCACCTCTGTGCTCGAAAGCAACTACCCCCTCCTACTCCTGTCATTCTGCCTGCAGTTCAGTTCTACAATCGTTTATGCTGTGTATTCCTGCCTATGGGGCTTATATAGTCCGTTTTTCCCACACATATCTGTGATTGGCCATTTTGGAATTGTATCAACTTCGGTAAACCTGCATTGTCATGCTCCAGTTTGTATTCATTCCTATATATTAGCTATTATTGCATTTCTAGGTACTGCTGTCATGGCTTAGTGGTTTGGTACCTTGACTATGGTGTATAGTATCCTGGGCTCGAACCTGGCCACTGCTTTTTATTTTTCATGACTGTCTAGACATGCTGAGGGGTGTGTCTTTGTAAAGGCAGTTTTGATATGGCTTGCTCAACGTTGCCCGTCGGTTAGCTTGTTTGCGCGATGCGCAGCTCCGTGCAAACGGGGTACGCTGGTTTAAGCCTCATTTGGCTATCGGCACGCATATTACACTCAGCTCAGCTAGGAGCACTTAAATTCAGCGTGTTACACCACTGCTCAGCTACAGGCACTCATTTTGCACCAGTTAAACCACTGCTCACGTACGGGCAGATGCACTCACCCTGTTAAACTGTAGCTCAGCTATGGGCACATCTGGCATTTTTTATTCTTTTGTTACCTCACATTTCTTCAATATAAATGGGCTATTTCATTACATTTTACATAAAATGTGATTTTATGTGTACATATTTGTCAGGGACTTGTTTCGTGCTTATTTTGCTAAAAAGAAAAATTGGTGTTGTGGGCGCTCGAACCATGAATGCCTGCTCTTCAGCCAACATCTCTACCGCTACACTATTGCTTCCTGGCTTATTTTGCATATTTAGTTCTTATATGCTTTCCCACTGACTGCTAACTGTAGCTGCACTACGGGCACACCCGCGCAAACGAGCGCACTCAAGGTTAAACATTTTTACAATTTAAAAAAATATATAACATGTTTATTTATATGTTTTCTGTTCATAGTCTGTGGGGGCATGTGTTGTGTTCTGTTTATTCACATTTCCATGGACTCTGTCATGGGTGTTTACTTTGGGCACTTTTCCTCTTCTGGGGGCGTGTCCACTTACAGGGCTCGGCCTATGGACATGCCCCCTACTGTCTTTCACGGACCGTGTTAGCCTTAGTTGTGATTCAGCATGCTTTCATGAATATGCAAAGCATGCTGACATCACTCCGTTTAACTGCAGCCTCCGTGTATGAGTTATAACTCTTACACGGAGGCTTCGTGAATCCTGCCCTATGTTTCTGTAATGATTTATAAATTACATCTATGACTGGTTCAGGTAATAACAGGAATACACTGTTAATAACCATATGGATCTGTTAAAAGACACTTTGGACATAATGGCAGCTCTAGGATCTGGGACATTTCCTAAACACAGAAAGATGGATAGGCTTCTGCACTGCATACACAAACTGTTATAGAATAAGGACTGTGCAGGATCAGTATCAGAGGTGCTGGAAGCTGTTGAAGGTGGGGGGAGGGAGGCAAGGGTGGGGTGAAGGTGGGATAGACAGAAGGTGCGAAGGGCACTTAGTGATCTAAAAGAACATTTTTTTAAAAGTATTTACCCTCGCAACATAGGTTCACTTGGAAGACATTTTAACCTTAGCCACTTTCCCTTTTGGTGCTTGAATTAACATTTCCTGAGGGTTTTACCCATCCTATGGCTGATAATTGTATATTAGCCTTAGTGAGAATAACTGTGATCATACCATAGATAATTTGAGTGGACCCATGTAAGGGATTCAGCATTTAGGAACTGCCTCTATCCATTAATGGCACAAGGGGCATTGTCTATTACCCATCCTTAGATCCAAGTTGCATTTGAATATGGACAGGGATGATCTTTGTTTTACTTGAATGGATAGTCTACTCTAGAACAGTGGTATCCTCTGTGATATATATCCGGCTTTCCACACCATTCTGTTTAGATACCTGGACTGAGTATTTCTGATGCCATTTGACTTGCTGATGTTCAGTAGGTCCATCTGTATTGTGTCGGAGGATGCCTTGTATGCCAGACACAGGTCACCTCTTAGCACTCTGTAGGATACAGAGTGTAGTGATAGGGTTTTGAGGTGGTCCATGCAAGACCTATTGTTTAGGACTTGTATCCTTTTAATAAGGTATCTCTGTGGGCATTCCAGTTGTTGCATGTGCCTTGACAGATACATGCCAAAATGGGCATTATACAAAATGATTGACCTAATTCATAAACGGGGACAATAACATCTCTAGATCTAGTTGCAATCAATTTGTTCATAAGCTGTGCAATATAGAAAGACTTTCTTATGACAGTGGGCTCACATTGGTTGAAAGTTAGGTCACTGTCCACGCAACTTCCCAAATGCCACAAACTGGGCCATCTCTGAGGGAGATATTGTCAATTTGGCAGTTCCCTGGGGTGGACGACTTCCCAGATGATACAATAATGTATTTTTTGGAGTTTAGTTTCAATTCATGATTCTGGCACCAGTTATTGTTTGGGAGAAAACTTCCTACATGATGGTTAAGTCATCTGGGGATTCAAAAATTACTTTTAGCTTGCAGTCATCTCAAACTTAGTCGGCCAAAGCCCTTTGGTATTTACTTTTACTTCCACAAAGCAGATGCCAAATAGGAAAAGTCTCAGCACCAAAACTGTCCCTTTCTAGAGATAACCACCCTATTTTGATCTCCTGCATCCTGTGAGTCATTTGGCAGTCCAGCAAGTGATATAATTGTTTATTCCCAGTTTATTCAGCTTTTCTACTATACCTGAGTAAGGGATTGTATCAAAAGGCTTGGCCAGGTTAAGGTAATATGGTGTGAACTGTTTTACCTGCATCCAGTGCATTGGTGACAAGAGTAAAGCTTAAAATTTGTCCATGATTTTGAGCATTTCATAGTCTTTCTCCCTGATTCTTGCCCTAATAGGTTCATAGGTTCATAGGTAAATGCTAGGCTATCTGCCTGAGGGCATCTATAAGCCTAGCCAGAATGTGTTGGCTTTTGCCGCCCCCTTAGATTAGTTCCCTGTGCCTCTGTCCAGCAGAGCCACTGCAGTGATCCCCAGGGTAAATTTTCTGTTTCCCATCCACTCATGAAGGTTTCTCTTGAAGAGTGTTAGTGAGGGGCTCTGCCTAATGTAGATTGGAATCCTGTTCCAAAGCATGGGGAGTCTCTGGGACAGGAATCTATCCCTCCAGCATGTCCTATTTATCGTTGTGGTGAGGTTTCGATCCCTAGAGCATGTGGCTGTCAGAGATTTGTTTTTAGGTGGAGCATGTCCATCAATTGGGCGGCCACGGTGGTGCAACAGTTAGTGTTGCCGCCTCACAGCAAGAGGTTTTCCGGTTCAATTCTTGGCTGGGGTACCTTCTGTGCGGAGTCTGCATGTCCTCCCTGTGGCTGTGTGGGTTTCCTCCTGGTGCTCTGGTTTCCTCCCACATCCCAAAGACATGCTGTAGGTTGATTGGGCACTCTAAATTGGCCCTAGGTGTGAGGGTGTGCATGTGTCTGCCTTCTGTGGAAGGTTGGGTGCCAGGCTGGCAACTCGACACTGTAAAACTCCACTGCCAATCATGAGTGGACAGGTGATCCACTGTGGTGACCCCTAACCGGGAAAAGCCGAAAGAAGACGAAGAAGAAGAAGCATGTCCATCAATTCTGGGTTGGACATGGCCTTGTATGTAAGGCAGAGATCACCTCTGAATAAGCGGTATGCAACCAAGTACAGCTGAAGTTTCTTCAGTTGGGCTGCATAGGGCATCTGTTTGAGGCCAGTAATCCTCTTGGAGAGGTACTTCTGTGGTCTTTTCAGCTGTTGCAGGTGTCTTGTAAGGTACATCCCAAATGGTGCGTTGTACTCTATGATGGGTCTGATGAGTGATGAGTAGAGGTGCACAATGACCTCTTTTGTTCTTGATGTGAACTCTTTTGTGATTAGGTGGGGCACATAGAAGGATTTTTTAACCACATTGGCAATATGATTATCAAAGGAGAGATTACTATCTACTTGGGTACCCAGATCCCTTATTACATTTTCTGTATTTAGGGGACTACCACTTATGTGGTAGTTTATGATACTTTGTTTTTTCCAAAGGGGATGACTATGCACTTTTTGACATTTAGCTTGAGGCCATGAATTTGACACCAGGTATCCATCTCAGTGAGACCCTTCTGGAGGATGTCTATATCAGCCAGAGAGTCAGTTATGGCCTTCAGTTTGCAGTTGTCTGCAAACTTGGTCAGCCATAGTCCTCCTGTGCTTGCCTGTACCTCTGAGAAGTATATACTGAACAGAAGGTGTCCCAGGACTGAGCCCTGGGGGTCACCACTTGTAACTGGTTTAGAGTCGGACCTAGAGCCTGCAACTCTCACCGTGTGGGTTCTATCCATGAGCCAACTGGCAACCCATCTCGTGACGTAGGGGTTTATGTTCAGGCTAGTGAGCTTGTCTATAATACCAGAATGGGGAATGGTGTTGAAAGCCTTTGCAAGGTCTAGGTAGGCTGTATGGACCTCCTTTCCCTCATCTAAAGCCTTGGTAACTGTCTCAGAGAAGTCCACAAAGTTTAGGAGGCATGATATGCCCTTAACAAAGCCAAACTGGGTAGGGTCCAATGTTTGGAGGTACCCAATGTCTCTGTTAATGAGTTCCATTGTGATGCGCTCCATAGCCTTGCAGGCCAGGCTTATAGGGCAATAGTTCCCAGGATCTGTTGTGGCTCCACCTTTGTGTAGCGGGATAACTGTTGCTGTGCACCACTCTATGGGTACGTAGCCTGTAGAGAGGCTGAGTTTGAATAGTGTGTTTAGGTGAGGGGTTAGTTCATTTTGGAGCTCATGTAAGATGCAGACTGGGACACCATTCAGTCCCATTGAAGCTGTGTTTTTGGCTTTGGATAGGGCTGCTTTAACCTGTGTGTCAGTGATTGCTGGGGCTCTACATTCTTCTGGTATGGTTATGGGCCCTTTAAGGGGTAGGAGGAGAGGGAAGTTTGCACTAAACCTGTCTGCCAGAATGTTGGCAGTATCAGTCAGTTCAGTGTATTTTGTGCCATTCTGCACTAACTCAGAGCAGATCTGAGAGTTTCCACTTAGGTTCTTGACATAGATAAAGAATGCTTTGTGGTTATCTTTGGAGTCCTTTGCAATTTTTCTTTCGAAGCTAGCCTTGGATGATTTTATGAGGGATTGTAGTTTTTGCTGATACTGATCAGGGATGTCTTTCCTTCTTGGGATTTTACTGTTTTCTGTACTAGTTTCGTCCTTCTATTGTATAGCTTGTTTATGGCAGGGGTCCACCAGACTGTTTTCCTTTTCATGGAGGAGCGAGTCTTGGTTTTGCTTGGGATAGCACGATCCATGCATTCATGTAGGTGCTCATAGATTGCCTTTGTAAGGGATTCAGCAGCTTTGACAGCGTTGTCCTTTAGCATGGGGGCTGTGAACCTTTCCACCCCGGTCTTAAGTAATGTGAAGTTTGCTTTTGAAAAGTTTTTCACAGTGGTTTCCTTGATTGGGAGTAGGGGCAGAATGTGGATATCCAGAGTGATTAATCTATGGTCTGATCTAACCAGCAAGGGGTTGACCTTTGGTGACCATGTCCAAGGGGCAGTTTCAGGTGTACTCTGACCATGTTGGTGATGACCAGGTCCAATATGTTGTCACTCTGGTGAGGGTGTTGACCAGTTGATCCACGGCATTTGAGTTTATAAATTCTAGGAAGTGTTGTGCATGGGAGTTAGTACTTGAGTAGTTCTCCCAGTTAATGTTTGGGTAATTGAAATCACCCAATATTAGGGTGTTTGGTAGGACCATCATATTTTTCAGTGTCTCTAGAAATGCAGAATGGGGGTCCTGGGACATGGTGGGTGATCTGTAGCAAGCTACAATTTGAATTGCAGTTTTTCAAATTGTTAGTTGCACATGGATGATCTCTGAGGCATCGTGCTGCGCCACTAACCTGGAGTTGTGGGTATCCTTGATGAATATGGATACACCCCCACCTTTTGTGTTTCGGTCTGGGTTCTGTGGCCGAAATGTATGGTATGAGTTGTAGCCTGGTAGTGCTGGAGTGCTCTCTGGAGCCTTAAACCAGGTTTATGTTACTGCACAGATATCAATGTTCTCCATACTAAGGAGTGCCTCGAGTGCGTGCATTTTGAGGTTTAGACTTCTGGCATTGAGTAGCATTACCCTCAGTTTTTGATTACTTGTGCTATTTACGGCGGTGGGTTTGTCTTTTGAGCCTTGCCTAAAAAAAGCACTATGGGGGCACAAAAATCTTGGCCAGTATTCGAAAGCCTAAGGGTGACAGGTGCAAGCCATCTCTTGTGAAGTAACGTGGCTTGTCGAGCATGTCATCCCAGGTGGACAGATACTGGCTCCCCTTTGAATGACACCAGAAACTTAGCCAATTGTTGAAATTGATCATTTTTTCTTTATACTGTGGCATCATTCTTGGTGAGGGCAGGATGCTACTCACGGCCTGGGCTATGTGATCAGAGAGCTCTTCCATGTCTCTTTTCATGTAGTCCAGGGAGGTATGTCTCAGGTCATTCAAACCAACATGGACAATGACAGAGTCATATTTGTACTTATTCTGGAGCGACCCGAGTGCTTGTGTTATGTGGCGAATCCTGGTGCCAGACAGGCAGCTAACTGTAACCTTCTCCTTGTCCAGCCTTTTTAGTGGGACATCAGTGTGCCTGACTATAGAGTCGCCTATTACTAGTGTGTTGGGTATGTTATTTTGCTTTAAGGGCTGTGATTGCATGGCACACTGATTATGTGAAGTATGTGTTTCATGGTTTGTGATGGGGTGTGGAGGTTGCTTGGGTGCCTGCTTTGGTGGTCTCTGTTGGTTTTGCAGATTTTTATTTAGAGCCTCTGAGTATGTTTTTGTGTATTTATTTGTGTGTTATTTGCCGGTGTTAGTTTAGTAGGTCTATGTGAAATTGGTGGTGTGTTGCAAGTATTTCCCTTCTCCTCTTGACTGTCAGTTCCAGTCTTGGGTTGAGAGACCTTTGCCTCCAGTTTGGCTGTATAATTGCATCTCTCGCATATATTAGTGTTTGGTGGTAGGAGGAGAGGGTTGTCTGTGTACATGAGGCAGTTGTAACATTGCCTCAAAATGCCTGGAGAGTACACCTGAAACTGCCCCTTGGACATGCCTGAATAGGTAAAGTGAGGTGTTTTACTCATTGGCTGGTAGGGACGAATAAAGAGCCTTGTCCTTCTGGACAGTGTAGGGGGGTCTAGTGCTAGGGTTAATTAGTGCTTGCTATAAGTTTTGAGCAATTGCTGGGCTGGGAAATGAATGGTTTGAGTGCTTAAGTTGAAAGTTTGTCTACTTCCAAGGGAAAAATTGAAGAGTAGACTTTGTGGAGTTGGGAACAATTTAACCCTAGCTAACCGGCGCTGGCCGGCAGGCAAAACCACGCAAATGTGTTTTTTTTATAGCAGGGAAATGAAAGAGATAGAAATTATCCCAAAATGGCCAATAAACTACTAACTTCTGGGCTGAAACCACTCCTCCAGGGACAGAAAAGCTCCCGTCTCTCAGGTGAACAGAGAAACTTTCTTCTATCCAAGTAAGGTATGGGCAACACAGAAACTTGTAACACAGCTCTGAATTCAGCAATAATCTGAAAACTGGACTATACTAGTTCAGAAAGGCAGGAAACAGGTATATATATATATATATATATATATATATATATATATATATATATATAGATAGATAGATAGATATTTTTTTTGTTTTTGTTTTTTTTCAGAAAATAAAGCAGATACAATAAAAAAAACATTTTAAATGCACAGAAATGGCTATCACACTTTAGTGTGTAACCTACAACAGTTAAACATATTATTTAAACACAAAAATGACTTAGTTCAGGTGCAGGCTGCAAATAAGTACAATATGTAGCAGAAACAAGCTTTTTAAATCACAGAAACACTGAAGAATCTGCGTTTTAGGTGGAATTAGTTAAAGACAGCAAGCAAATGCAGAAAAATGATACCTAATCACTCCAAAGTCTCTCTTTTGTCTCTCTGCTGCTGTAGAACTCTACAGGACACCTGGCAGACACTTGCTTAGCTGAATACAAGCTCAAAAAAAACACACAAATGCATTTTTATAGCAGGGAAATGAAAGAGATAAAAATTAGCCCAAAATGGCCAATAAACTATGAACTTCTGGACTACAGCAAACAAGGCGTACAAATTTCAGAAAGAAACAGTTCAAATAAGCAGGCACAATAAGCCTTTAACCAGAAATTCCCAGCTCAGAAGGGCAGAATCTAGCCTCTCCTCCCACAAGAGTGCAGACCACAAACCTTCTTAATGTAAAATAACTGGCCTGAAGCCCAAGTGCTTAAACCAGAACTAATGCGCTTTTAGAATAACAGACACTGAGCCTTCAATCAGCAATTCCTAACTTAGAAGGATGTAGGCTACCTGTCCTGCCATAACAATACAGTCCACAAACCTTCTTAATGTAAAACAACTGGTCTGAAGCCCAAGTGCTTTAACCAAAAGACTTAGAATAACAGTTACAATTTAATCTGGCTACTACCAAGCAGTAATAAATGCAGCAGAATAAACACAATTGAGCAATTTTAGGAAGAGGCAAAAGCAAAATAAGGTAATAAAGTAGGAAGAAACACAAGGTGCAAATTTGTTTTTTTTTATATAACAATAGAAAACAAGCAAACTGATTTAAACAACTTACCCAATTTACCAGTAAAAAAACTCAGAACTGAGCCCTGTTCCAGCAGTCTTCATTCAGACAAGTTCAGGGCCTAAGTGCGTATGCCTACTCAAATGTTCTCTCTGTATTAGGCAGGATGAGCTAATGAGACTAGACTAGGATACAGCTGGGATAGAGCTGAACAGATGGGAATGGTAGGAGTGTTTGAAATCAAACTATGATCTCACTGTACTCTGTTGAGTGAGCAAATGAGATGGGCCCAGGAGGAGTGTTCAAACACAAATTTACAGGAGGGGTGGTGAATTCCAAAGCCACCAAGATTAATACCACAACAAGAATAGGGAGGGTGGTTTGCAAAACTAAATGCAGACAGAGGGATTGCTCATAATTTTCAGTGAACAAATAAATAATCAGATAAATGCAGTACTATTTTAACACACAATTCAATGAAACAATAAAATAGAAAAAATAAAATGCAGTACTATCTTATAACACTGCAAGTTTGCACTTATCTCAGCTTGTAATAAAGTTGATGTAGGTATGTAAAAGCTAACCAAACAGCTCAAGTATGCAACTATTCAGCAGAATGAGAGATCAGCAGGTTGAGAGATCAGAGCATATGTTTGATTGTCCCTGATTTTGTGTCATATTTTTGGTCTATTCCTCATAAGATTTGTAGTTTTCTGGCAAATTTATGAGGATTGCAAAAGTTAAATAATATAGACATTTGAGTTTCAGACTTCTAAATGTATATCCTTCAGAAAATGCATGCTAATGTAAAACCTGTTATTCTAGCAACTAAGCATATAAGATCAATGTAAAAATCTATCCCTGATTCTGGACCTTTGACCTTTTTCCCGACCCATTACATTTTTGGCTCTATCCCTTGAGCTATGAGGTTTTGAGGTTTAAGTAAGAACTATGAGCAAAAGCGGTTTACCACTTTCAATCTCAGCTTGCTGCATTTTTTCTGTTTGTTCAATTAAATAAAATAGAAATGCAGCAAAAACTGGTCACAATAAATAACCTAACTGAAGGCTTAAAGATAGCAAGAAGCAGCTTTAATAACTTTTTTATAAGCAGAATAAAAATCACGCAATAATTTTTATTGTGGTTTTAAATAAATTAATGTTTCTTGCATGACTTTAAAAATTTAACAAAATTAGGGGCAACTTGCAGTAATGAAAAAATAAGAGATAAACGACAAGGCAAAGAAGAAACTGTATTAACATCTACTGAAAACACAGTAACAGCAGAGTTAAAGTTATTCCAGTTTCTTGCCTGCATTGTCTTATTTTAAGATCACTATAATCATCATCATTATTATCATTACTGTTATTACTTCATAAATAACTGCCCAGCATGTACCTAGGTGGGCAGCTGCCACTTCTGTGGATTGTGGACCTCAACTGAACTCACTGGAATGTTCAACAATATGAGCATTATTAATTAACAGTAAATAACAGTGAAAACCATAAACTATCAGAAGTTGGAATGAAACAACAAAGTGTCAGTTGTAAAATAAGTGCTTTTGTTCATTTATTGCCAAACATGGACTGAAAGAGCTTGTTTTTTACAACTGACACTTCGTTGTTTCATTCTAATTTCCGATAGTTTATAGTAAATAGTGCAAAATACAAGAGCCAGATCATTTTCAAATTGGGCCCTAGGTAGGGTAATAGATCAGGGCCCCACCAGAGCAAACCCTTCTTCAGCAACCCCCTATCCTCAGCAGCAGCCTCCTCCCCTGTCATTCCAGTGTTCCATTACTTGGCTATTTCTCCCCATTTACCATGAATACTCTTCAAACCTGTCAGTGTGCATGCTGTTTTCTTATTTACTTCTATAGTGATTACAGATGTTGAAATAAAATAGCACAAGCACTGATATCCATTTGCTAAACAATACAGTCTCACAATGAAAACAGACTTAGCATGGGCAGTAAACTTCTTTGCCCTTGAAACTCACATTCTTTGAAACAGCATGAAAACCCACATTCAAAGAAAATGCATCTGGCCAGTGGAGAATTAAGTTTACCTTTGGGCTGCTTTCAAACCAAAGGCTCCTTGCACACATTTTAGGGCCATGCATACATGTATGCGTTCTTTGATTCACCTTCCTGCTTGTATTCACTTATATTCCCTGTATAATACAATACTTGTTAGAATATGTTTTAAATTCATAGTTTTGAACATTCTTCAAGTAAGGAATGAAACAAAATGAATGAACCAATAATAACAAAATTACCCATTTACGAAAATGTTAACCATAAAAGGCCACTCAAACCTTTGTCATTACGATTCACCAAAATCACTCTGCAGAAGTGAAAGTCATTCAAATAATTCCATACTAAGGCAATTTGTAACTAACAAAGAGGTTGCACCTGGCAAACAACATCATATTTCAGTGTTTCACCTACACATTTAGTACCAGCTGCTCTTGAATTAATTGCATATGTTACATTAAAAAAAATGATAAGCTGGTAATACTGCAATAGGGAATGACTGACAAACTGACAACAAGTTCATAGTTACTAGGCATCTCATACAAAGGAGAACACACTCAGGAGTGTAAAACCCTATCCCCTCTTAAATGCCCCAAATAATTGGCAATGAAAAGGGCAGTGCAACATCAGCACTCCATCTACATGGTGTTGGAGCTGAATCCACAGTCTTCTGCACCAAAGGCAAGTCTACTACTAATACTGCTTTCAAATTCTACAACACAAACAGTGACTGACATTTGATAAAATAGTTATTTGCACACTGAAAACAGACTTAGCATGAGCAACAGTAAACTTATCTTCCTTTGAAACTCAATTCCATGAAAATGAAATGCAACTCATAATCCCCTTGAAAATGCACTGAAACTCATAATACCCTGAATTGTACTGAAACTCAAACTTACAATCCCTTTAGCAATCTTGTAGTTGGTATACAGGATTCAGGCTATTCTGTCACACAGCAATGAATGCTGACAGTAAAAAAGCCTGGTTGCCTGGTGATGGATCTAGCCATGTTAAGATGTCAATCTATACTGCTATGCTTGATTCAGCAAATTGCATCCTATAAATTCTATGACATTAAGATTGTTTGACTCTCTCATTCATAAGCTGTTATCCCACTCTTACCTCATTTAGGAGCCATATACAACATAAGTTGCATTCCTCAGGACAGCCCTGTATTTAATTGAAGACCTGCCTGGGATTCTCCACTCTGCTGTGCTCCCAAATCTTCCCTTCCTTTATCCATGCTCACCTATGCCCAATCTTTTGCCATCCCAAAGACATCTCTTCATTACTATAAAAGCTCCTATAGCTTGCCTTTGTAATCTACTTCCCCATTCATAGCTCCCTACTATTCTCTCAACTACTATTACTACTTTTGTCTCCCCCTTCTGCCGTTTAATACTACCGTCTCTCATTTGGTCCCTTCTTTTGTCCATTGTACTGCTACTCACAACTTGGACCTTCAGTAATCCAAACACCACCATCTACCGCAATAAAAATTCACCAAATGTCCAGATATACTTGTACTTCACTACAAATACAGATCTGCAATAATGCAAATGTAGCACCATCTCTACTTTACCTATATACATAATTTATTAGCAATTAGTAATTACTCCAACCCTATCACACCACCAGACCACTAAGATCCAGCAACAAAAATCACTTGCAGATCACTAAAGCCAATAACTCTGCTGGTGAAGCACTATTCTCTTGCGCCATAGCCAAATTATGGAACTCACTCCCACCCACAATTACCTCCATACCATCATGCACCCACTTCCAAACCTTACTAAAAGTGCACCTAAAAACATGCTGGCTATGCCCTTGCAACTCCCACTCTAATATCATCCACCCCATCCAACCACTACCTTTCTTTGCAATCCACTAACTACCTTGATTATAGCAAGCTCAGATGCTCATAAGCCTAGTACTTATTATACAGCAGGTACTTCTCATTGTAACATTTGTTAATGTCTGTTATGTACTTCACAGATAAAGATTCTAGTTGTCTACTGATGTGCTATGTTCTTCATCTGTAAATATGTTGTAAGTAATTGCTATGTTAAATTGTTAATCGCTATGTAATCCAATGTAACTACTGTCTGTTTATTTTACTGTGGAGCTTTTCTCCCCGGGCCTCCACTGAAAATGGACCTACGTCCAGCTGGACACTCTCGGTCAACAAATTTAAATAAATAAATAAATAAAATTAGGTGTTATACTATTATCTCTGTAATCAACCAATGCCTAATATAAAAAGATAAGTGGAGTTGTAGTCAATATACCAGTCATATAACAAGCAGCATCCACTCTGTTATAATGGAAAAAGAAATGCAGCCTGAACATTTCTTATACAAATTAATCTAATCCTAACTTTTTCTCCTAAATCTACTACCATACTCTATTAAATAAACCCTGCTATTACCATTATACGCCCCAAACAAGTACCCAATCTAAAAACAGCTAACAGTGGAATAAACTCCTATATACTTTGATCTAACAAAGACCTGCTAAGGGTAAAATATTTACCAAGAAAACAAATGTCTAAAATTAGATAAACCAAATATATCCAAACTTTATTAAAAACTCTAAGCTGCAGCAGAAATCTAAGTACATTTTTTTAAATATAAGGACATTCACTGTAAACCAGAGCTTGTCATATACCATACAATTTTGAGGTATCCTGACACACTTAATTGGGGATAAAAGTTTTACAGGTACCAGAAGTATGCAAAATAAAATACCTACTTAGCTGGATATGTCTGTACATCTGTGATAGAACTAATGACAAAACCCTGGCTTAAATCACTTCCTGCTGTTGCAGGGGGACTAAAGCTATGAGCTGTTAAGACACTGGTCATATCAAACCTTGGACACAGGAAGCAGTCTTCATTTGCCTGACAGATTCTAAGCAAGTCACTTAACCAAACATCACCCCAGGCAGAATCTGTAACAAGTCCATGGAGGTCAGTTATCCTCTCCATTTAGCAAATACAAATACACTTAAATACCTCACAAATGAAGAAATAGTCTTCTGGCTAAGATTATCTGTAATGATTCTACTAGGACGCCTCCTGTTATCAGAGTTATACACTTGTAGCTCTCTGTGCACCCTATGCAAATAGCAACATTTATATTGTTGAAGACCTAGTAGCTATGCTTAATGTTAACTCACAAAATCAATATGCGTAGCAACATTGCATGTGCCTCCTATTGCAGACAAATCAGCTGTAGAAAACATATCCTGGATAACTACAAACATATTACTTGTAATGGTAATCCTAGGTGATTTTAATATTGATTGGTTCAGTGGGTACTCAGAGAAGTTGTTCACCCTGTTATCAATCAATAAAGATTAACACAATTAACAGATATGGATTGTAAAGAGATATAATTAATGGAAAGGAAATATATAGTCATGTCCAAGTAATCAATGCTGTTAAAGCTCAAGTGGTAGGTAAAGGATAAAAAGTCTGTAGAAAAATCAAAAACCTTTTTAAATTCAAACCACTTTTCTGGGGTCCCTTTCCATGTAAATAGAATATCATCCAACAATCTGAAGTATGCTACAGCTAAGCAGAACCAGCCATAAGGAAAAATAAAGTTCTCTTCCCATTAGTTCAACACCACATTGGCGTAATGCCAGATACCCGGTGAAAGTACACACATTTGTTGTTTAAAATCAGATCTAAAAGAACTTCAATTTAAACTGATAATCTGAAAAAAAATTGTTGTGAATTCTGCACTGTTTGGCCAAAACTGCCAAAACATATTCAATACTTGTCAAATGAGGTATAACTGTAAATAAATTAATGATGTCCACAGTGATAAAATAAAAATTCTTGTAAAAAAGAGACGTCATTTAATTTTTCCAGTAGAAGCCAGGAATCCTTCAAAATGGAACTTGTGGATTCCAATAATTTTTTACACAACAAATCAATATAAAAAGCCAATGGTTCTGTCTTACACTTTCCAGCTGTTACTATAGGGTGGAAAGGTAGGTCTCAAAAGTTCTTGTGAATTTTAGGCATTACAAACAAGGAATGAATAACTGGATTGCCCACTTTAAAAAAGTTAGAAAGTTGTAAGCTTGGACATCCAAATGACCTTGTAATAGTAAATCAAATAGAACTGTATCAATTTTACCATAGGAAATGTTTACTTCATTCCTAGACACTCTACTGTAAGTTGTCTCGTCTATCAATACTTCAAACATTTTCAGAAATAATTGAAAGATTCCATGATCACAGTGCCCTCACCTTTGTCAGGTTTTATAACCTGCAGAGTTCTGTCACCAATTATTAAAAACAGTACCTCCCTCTCCAAAGAACTTAAATTGGATGGCAATGACCTAGGGTTAGCGTAAACTGATCTAAAACTGTGTTCACATAATCTCTCAGAGGCAGCTACAATGAAGTTCACTGGGGGGGTATAAACGTGCTTTTACGTTTAGGTTCTGTTGTAACTAAGTTTTCTGAAGATGGAATATTATCAAAAAATAAATGTAAATAAAGCTGCCTAGTGTAGATCTTTAACTAAATAAGCACTTTAACAATGTCTAAATGATGGGAGGGCACAAAACTGAAACCTCTCTTGAACAGTGATGTCACTGAATTAGAAAAATTTCTGTCAGTAAAGTTGTAAACAGAGAAATGGTCCAGAAGCTGATTGTCTGAATTCAAAATAATCATGCTCATCTTTTCACTCTTCTTCTTACCCCTCAAGTGCGATTGTTGTTCCTGTGAAATCTGCTGTTCCAGATGCTGCTATAGTGTGTTCAGGTACCTGTCAAATGTGTCTGAGAAGCTAACCTCTCTGAACGTCTTATTAAAGGGGAATTGGTGGAAGAGTGCTGAAAATTTTCATTACCTAACACCTCCTTTGAATTAACTTTGTGAACATCAACCACATGTGAATTAGTATTCATTTGTAGCATATTCAAGGAATCAAGTTTAGCATCGTTAGGTGATTTGGAATAAACCTGCTCTTGACCGTATTGTTTCTGATCCCTTTCCAACTTTTGTTGCTTCCATTGTTTGTTCATCTGAACAATCATGTCAATGTCACTAAAAGTGTTACTTTACATTGCTTTAAATTTTATACAGTGAAGTACTAACTACTTTTATTACATGAGAAGGAAGGGAGGATGATAGGACAATAAGAATAGGGGAAAGAACAAGCAGAGGAATATACAGGTGGGCACAGGCAAGGGAAAATGGTAGTGAGGAGGAAGGCTATACTTTTTGGGACAGGTGATCCATTCTTCAACAACCCCTTTTTTCAATTTTACATATGTGTTCAGAGTGTCACTTCAGCAGTGACAATCATCTGCAGCCAAGGTTTACAACCCTGGTGATCATTTTTATTTTTTCTCTGAAAAAGGGTGGAGGGGAAGGAAGTATGGGGAAACTGTGAGTAGGATGGATTGTATAGGAATGGAAGACAAGGAAAGGGAATGGTATGATGGCAGAAAGGATGGAGTGAGGAAGTCCTATAAAGTAAATCCAATGGGGAACCCACTTAGAAGTCATTCACTTCTGGGGCTGATACGGGTCTATATTATAAGATCGACGGTTGAAAACATCAAACACCACATGGTCGACACCATATGGTCGATGTCTTCAAACATCGAACTTATAAAAACAACAACAAGAAAAGAAAAAAGTACCCTAACAGGTTTAAGCAGGGGGGCAAGCCACCCTGCACCCCCACATGGGGGGCTGTGCCCTCTCCCCCTGCTACTTAAATATATCAACTCTGAGACCGCACTGCATTGTAGTAAACATAAATCTCCCCTTACGGAGATTTCTGTTTACTCGTTCGATGCTGTGCGCTTTCGCTATTCTCATGTCGACAATATCAGCTTCGATATTGTCGGCTTTCGAGAATATAATATAGACCCGCTGATACTGGTGAGAGATCTACCACTGGTGGTCCAATGGTCAGGGATGTTCAGTTATATGATGCTACTAGCCACATGAATGAATACTTCAGGGTGCCAATACAGGCCAGTCCACCTCAGTCCTCACCAGCTGCCAAACCTTATGCCAAGTGACCCAGGAGGACCACTCAACACCACTCTCCAAAGGTCACATAACACCTACTAGAGAATTAGCAGTGGAGGACACCAGAAAGCTTTTGCAGTCACCTTCCACAGGGTGATCTTCATCACCCTGCAGAAAGGCAGGCCCAGGGACTACTGCACACCCAGCAGTCAGTAAAATGGCAATGCAGATTATGATGGCTGCTGCCTCACTTCTCCCTCTTCCATGGACAGCGCTACAGAAGAAATGATAATTTGAAAAGAATAAAATAAAACAATGAAAACAGAATGAGAAAGAGAACAGAAAAGGACCCCAATACAATAACTGTGATGTGGTATACTTCATTATGACACGCCCTGCAAAGAGAAATGACAGTCAGCAAAGCAATGTAAAACAAGAGATAGGGAGCAACTATTGTACATTAGATGATAACACCAGTGGATATGAATGCAGTATAGCTGGCACAGTGTTCAGTACAGTAACACAACAAGTACGGCTAAAAAACAGTGACATAC
The DNA here is from genome assembly GCF_019279795.1 of Protopterus annectens. Classification (NCBI taxonomy): domain Eukaryota; kingdom Metazoa; phylum Chordata; order Ceratodontiformes; family Protopteridae; genus Protopterus; species Protopterus annectens. The sequence continues at coordinate 1,067,120,421 of NC_056744.1, read as the reverse complement.
AAATTCAATGAAAATCTGAGCAATGCTAAAATAGTAGAACCATGAAAGCAGAAGGTATATAGTTATTTTTTTATTTTTTCATTTTTATTTAGCATTTAACTAGGAGGGCCAAGTCGGTACATAACCCATTTCCAGCAGAGGCCCTGGAATGAAAGCTTTATACAGAAGTGTTGACAATTATGCATGACACCAGTGTGCACATAATTGCTAATCATTCCCTTAATAGTAGGAACACAATCTATCAGGGCCACTAGAATCACTATTTAAATTAGCCTACAGACAGGATTCATGCCAAGCAAACTGAGGACTACAGCTGTCATCCCTTTGCAAAAGGGTGGGCCATCTATGGACCCAGGTAACTACAGATCCAGAAGTCTGACCAGCCTTATATACAAAACCATGGAAAGCATTATCATGGAAATGATAAACAACATAGGAAACCTTCAGACACTGGATCCAACCCCAGTATGGGTTTGTCAAGGACAGGTCATGCCTATTCAGTCTGGTGGACTTTTTCAAGAATGTCACAAAAGCAATAGGTGAGGAAAAAACAGTGCATACTGCCTACTTGACATTGCCAAAACATTCAACACAATACCACACTTATAAAATTGAAGGTGGTGTACAATAAAAAGTAAACAACTAATAACAAAAGGAATTATCGTACGGGTGGACAATGACTTAGTAACCATTTTTAAAATAAAATCATTTTATTCGAGTCACAAACATTAAAAATTGAGTGCTTCATCTGCTAACAAATCAAAACTTCTTCAGAATTAATTCTCTAACACAATGGGCTTACTTATATAGCACAAACTAGTACCTTAATAGAAACTTTAATTGCTAATATTAATTTAAAGAAGCAAGCACACTGTAACAACAATACACTGAAATGCTATAACATTCACATAGACCCTTAAATTTATAAGCATTAGAACCAAATAAACCAAATAACTGACTCTATAAAACTGTATAGTTTAATATGTAAATTATATAATTAATAGGAGGTGGAATTTCCATTAAAACTCCATAGATTTTTTAATTAAAAATTGTTGTAAAGAAATGTTATCATTGATCCCAGGGAAAGGCTTTGCTTGAAGCCTCATTTGCCAAACAGCTTCACTCTCTTCTAATTTATTTTTCAAATCACCCCCTCTTGGGTTCTCTCAGGTCACCATAAATATGTTCCAATATAGCAACATTAAAATGATGAAAGTCTTTACAGATAACAGAATGCCTAAATAAGGCATTCTTGTCATCACTCTTGCTAATGTGATATAGGTGCTCATAAATCCTCTTCCTAAGACACCTTTCGGTTTTGCCTACATAAAATGCTGGACAACTGCCACAAACAGCAAGGTAAACCACATTCTTTGTGTGGCGGTTACCCTTCGCAAACCTAACTACTGATTTAACTTTGTTGGCCAAAATTAACTTGCTCGTCTCCAAAATGTAAGGGCATTGGGAGCATGACCCTCATTTAGAGGTTCCGTTCCCATTGCCCAAAAAAATTCCTTTGTATTTCACTTTTTTCAGATTCGGCTTTAAGGTTGGGACCTGTCTTGTATACAAATGTGGGTTCATTACCTACTATTTCCTGGAGCAATGGGTTCCCTCTAATTATATTCCAGTTTTTATTTATTATTTCTTTAATAGCTCCTGAGTGAGGACCACACTGAACCACCAAGGCCCTATCATATATGCCTTGATTCTCATCCTTTTTTACTTCTAAAAAACTTCCACCTAACAAGGGTTATATTTTAGTCCCCATTGAGACTTTAAATAACTACAAGTATCTTCGATAGGTGCAAATGGTAAGCCCTATCTAAAAACATTTGACCTATATACGAAATTTCCTTACTAGCCTCCTCATATTGGGGTCTATATTATAACAACGAATGATCAGATGATTGAACATTGTTATATTGATCCCTAAAGCGTGAAAAACTCAAAACAGCGAACAACAAGAACAGCGATGTTTTTCCCCAGGGAGAAAAATAGCTTTTCCCAAAAAAAAAAAAAAAAAAAAAAAAAAAACACTAAACACTAAATGAAGTGCCCCCACACCCCCCTACTTAAATATACCAATTCTGAGATTGCACTACAGTGAAGGAAATGGCACAACCTAGTCGGCCAGCCCAGCGATTTCTTTTCCTGGGAAAAAATTTGCTGTTCCAGCCGTTCGCTATTTTGCCGGTTCGACATTTAGTGTTCGAACTAACAACATTTGATCATCTGATCTAAACTAAAGTAGACCCTCATATTGGGAGGTCATCCTAGCTGCCCGTATACATTGTCCTTTTAAAACACTGTTCTTTTGACTATAAGGGTGACAATTAGAGAAGTCTTAGTAGCCATTACTAAAAGTAGGCTTTCGAAACATTTTTGACTTAAAACCATTAACATCATGTTCAATAAAGTGTCAAGATAATTGATATCTGTATCATTAAAACTATATGTAAAGAAGTAAAAACTGGACAACTGGTTTAAATGACTCAAAAAGTTTGCTATAATTTCTACAGGGCCATTCCATAAAATAAAACATCGTCCAAAAATCTCACATAACATTTGATGTACTTAAAATAAAATCCATTAAAGATATGTGTAAATTCACAATCTGCCAAAACTAAGTTAGCAAAAATCGGGGCACATGAGGCCCCCATTGCTACTCCCTTAATTTGCTTATAGAATTCCCCCTCAAAATATATAAAATCCAATACCAAACTCATTAACTCAACAATAAGATTAATATGATCATGAGAATAAGAAGTGCACCTAACCAAATTATTTCTAAAATATTCCAACCCTTCCTCTTTAGGAATAGAGGAAAAAAAGGTAAATTACATCTATAGTCACAAAAATAAAATCTCTTGACCACATTACTTGTTTTCAACCAACTTAAAAAGTCCCACAAGTCTTTAATAATGTGATGAATACCCCCTAAAAAAGATTTGATAGATTTATCAATGAACACACCAAATGGATACATTTTAGAACCCCTACCCGAGACTATAGGTCTAAATGGGGGGGGGGGCTCAAAAGGTCTTATGGATCTTTGGAATCCCCAAAAGGGGTGCGATTCTAGGAGATTTCATGCTCAAATAGTTGTAGGTCTTAATAGAAACTCTCTGTTCAACAAGATATTCCTCTAAAAAGGAATCTATTCTTTGATGGCTTATATTAATCTCATTAATAAGATACTGGATATGTCTCTTCAATAAATCAAACATAATTTTTTGAATAATCATGAGAATTAAAACAACCCCCCTCCTTTGTCAGGCTTTAACACCCTTACTGTGTTATTATCCTTAAGTTCATCCAAAATACTTTTCTCTTTACTGCTTAAATTAGGGTGACCATACTTATGCTTTTTAGAACCCATTTCTAATTTGTACAGATCATCTATAATATTTTTCTCAAATATATTTAATGTAGATAATAAGGGGGGGTTGAAAGTACTTTTATTTTTAATTTCTACCTTTTCATAAGGGTCAACTGTCCTCAAAGGTTTGTCTTTAAAGTAAAATGCTAAATTCAACTTCCTCACAAAATACTTCACGTCTTTCCAAGTATCTACTAAGTCAAACCTTTTAGAAGAGTCAAACTTCAAACCTTTTGAAAACAAAGAAAAATGATCTGTAATAATCTTAGTGTCTGTATAATTGTAAATAAAAAAGCCATTCAATGAATAAATAATCTCATTATGTCTAATTATCTGGGCTTCACTATTTTCTAACCTCTCTCCGTCTGTATACTTGTTGCGACCTTGAAATTCTATTTGACCTAAGTCTTGTGGGAATTGTTTCATCTTGTTGTGAAAACCCTTGTGGCCCCTTGAAAAAAAACCCTTCTTATTGTTGTAATTGGTTCTATCTTGCTTTTGATGTTTCTTCCAATATTTTTTTCTTCGCATGTTGTGTAGATTCACCTGTATTTGTGGTACTCATCTCTTTTTTCTCTCTCCCATTCACTTTCTCAGGATACGCCCTTTTGTCAGAGTATTGCTGCATGTCCCTTACTATTTTCTTTTGTTTTCTATCAAATACTCTAGCACATTTTTATCAATGTCACTCAAGCATTTATTATAAAAAAATTGCCACTGATTAAATATCAATTTTTTTTTATCCTTTCATTCAAGACTTCTACTTCACTAATTAAATTACTAATATTCATGTCATTGAATTTAATAATTTTGTTCATCAAATCAATCCCATGCTGGTTAAACATCTCTACCAATTGCTGGTACACAGAGTCTGAATAATTCAGCCCAAACAGGAATCTAAAGACACAAAGCCCTTCTGGGACTATTTTTAGATTCAAGGCATTTAGAAAAATAATTATCCATTTGTTAGGAGATAAAAGCACTCAATTTTTAATGGTTGTGACTCAAATAAAATGGTTTATTTGTTTTAAAAGTGGTTATGAAGTCATTGTCCACCCATACAGCAATACTCCACTTAGGCATTGTATACAAACTCACAAAATTAGGCATAAATCTCTATTTCACTCACTGGAGAATCAGCTGTCTCATAGACAGGACCGAAGAAGTTAGGATAGGGGAGTCTACCTCCACAAAGAGGCCAGTCAATAGTGGAGTCCTTCATATCTTGGTGCTGAGGCTACTCCTTTTTGGCACCGACTTCTTTGAAACTAAGGCCAATATCAAAGGTTTCTGGTTGATGAAATTTGCAGACAGTTACAAATTAGGCACAGTTATAGAATCCCCCAAAGACTCAAATACCCCCCAAAATAAGCCTGACACTGGTGCCAGAGCCGCAGTCTAAAATGTAATGTCAAGAAATGCATAATGATATCGCTTGGGAAGGTGGCTAACCCGGGAAGCTACCACACTGATAATATATCCCCTCAGAGTAGAACAAGTAGGAAGGGATTTGGGAATGCATGTAGAGAGTTACCTGACTTTTGATCACCATGTATCTATGTTACTAAGGCAATCATTGTATGTTGAGCAACTTATAAGCAAGGGTATGGCATCTACGTCTGAGGATGTCATTGTTCCACTATACTCAGGCCCTCACCAAACCAGTCAATGGTTACATTGCACCTTCTTATTTACCTGACCAGGCATATCCAACAACTGGAATAACCACAGAAATTCCTCACAAAAGGAATGCAAGGCATAAACATGTCATATGCAAGCCCTATACCTTTATTCAGTCACCTACAGACTGCTGAGAAGCAATCTATGCCTGGCCTACAAAGCATCATCTGATCCCACTCTGATGGACTTGTTGCACATCTGCAAAACAAAGAGTATCAGAATTACCTGATCTAGAAATCTAAACCTCATCTGCAACATAAATGGGACATATTGCTATGACAGGTATGTGTCTCAGGAGCTAACCCTTCTCTGAAAGAAGCTTCCCATCCATGTGATGCAGAGTTCTTCCATAGCCCAGTTCAAGTGTAACTTGGACCAGTGGATGGGAAACTGGCAATTTACCCCTGGTCTTGCATCTATGTCTCTAATTAAAATAATTCTAGGGCATCAAAACTCATCAAATATATTTGGGAAACACGGCTAGGTATAAAAAGGGCCACTGAGGTTGTTAGCCTAGTAGTCAGCTATGAACCTATAAACAATATATTCTTCAGGCCTACTATACAGAGACTCAGCAAAAACAGGAATTTTACTGTAATATGGAGGCTATCTCTCTCTAATCTCTTCTTTCTTTTGACAGAGAAAGTTCAGGTGGTACCTCCGTACATTACTTTATCTATGCTGGCACTGCTCACTAGAATGGGTGATGCCTGTGACATCACTCAGTGCTCTGACAAGTGTGTGCAACGCATCCACTTTCTACAGGAGTCATAATCCTCAGGCAGGTGCTCCCTATGTTGACTGTATAGTAGGTGTAAAAAAGATTCTGCACTTCCTGCTTCATCATGTAGTAGACCTGCCAGGGTTCCTATTAGATGACTGAAGATGCATTATATCAAATGCATATTGTTCAAACTTAAAACAACGAAAACACAAAACAGCAAAGCGGCTTTTAAGCGAATTCTTTCCCAGGGAAAGAATTTGCTTGGCCGCTTCCATTACTTTGCCGTTTTTGGCACTGTAGTGCAATCTCGGAGTTGGTATATTTAAGTAGGGGTTTGTGGGGGACACAGCCCCCCACATTGGGGGGGGGGGCAAAGCCCCCCACTTTATGTATTATTTCAATTTTTTTTTTTCTTTTTTCTTTTTTTTTTTGGAACAAGCTTTCGAGATTGTAAGCTTTTGCTTACATGGGTTCAATAATTAAGCATTCGCTTTTTTAAGCATTCAGTGATATAAAATAGACCCACCTGCCAAGATCAGATCCTTCTGAAGCCATTTCCACTTGTCTGCTAAATCAAGAAGTGAAAATAATTGTTGAGGTACAATGCTTCATGTTTCATACACCTTGCAATGTACATGGATCGGCAACACAACAGCACCACACCCATCTATGGCACAGCAATGTATGTGATCAGTAGCATGGTTAATGGTGACACTTATGCAGCCAGGTTGCACAGGTATGCACACCCTATGTGATATTAATTCCAGAGCACAGCCATGCATGCAGCTGGGTAAAATGAGGACCTTGGTCATTAGTGAGACGCAGATGTGTAGTGGCATAGCCAGGCTGCACAGGCATGCACCACATCCATATGTCATCTCAATGACTGTGTAGAGCCAAACTGGGACCCATGGCATAGAATAATGCTGTCATAATTCAGAGGTAATCATACTAAATTACCTCATGGGCATAATAGTTACACTAGAATTCCTGCAGCTTGATTAAAAGCATAATCACTGTTTTATGGGAGATCATATTGCAGTGACCAACAATGAATATTGATGAAAATGGACATCCATGTATTCAGGCATATATAGGGAACATGACAGCATACCATATTGCATCTGAGTATACTGGCCCATAGGGAAAATGACAGCAGACATAATTAGTGGTAATACCCAACACCCAACACCACTGCAGTCACTGCTCAAGGTGAATGGCTGCCACATACACTATTACACAGTGGTTTACTCTAAGGGCTAACACTGTACTGTCTGCAGCAGGTCTATCAGGATTTGGTATAGGGAATAGGTAGGACAGTTTGTAGTCCTGTTTCACAGTGGATGGGGACTTATATACAGCCAAGTGTATGCTACAGGCAAGATAGGTTGCAGTCCTGTGTGAAGCAGCATCCAGGCAGGCACAAGAGACAGACAGCCTGAGTCTCAATACTTCTGCATAGGTTGACAGATGGTAGGATAGGTTGATAGGAATGTTGGGTCTGTAGTACAAGGGGCACACACTGTGCTGTTGACACAGGATTAGACACACAGGACAACACATACATGGCTCACATGCCCCCAACTCCCACAGTGTCAAAACAGTTATCCTATACAAGGGTATTAAGGGCAGTTTGGTGTTATGTGTTGGCTGACATGGATGGTCCTGCATACCCATACTGATTGACATGTGTACCCACAGGTGCAGGTGACCCACCATGGCACTGTAAGAAGGGCCTGGAAAAAAGAGACAGATGTGCTGGTACAGGCGCAATGCATTTGTGGCAGGAAAATCATGGATGAGGCTAAATTGGACAAGGCCTTTGGGACCCAGGTCTTTCAGGAAATGGTATGTGGTATCAGTGCAATGACTGGCTGCAATAGAATATTGGTTCAGGTGCATTGCAGTGTCACTGACATAAATTTCCATGCAGGGACATGTTGACCACCTCAACATACTAGCAACTTACACTGAAGAGTTCTTACAATCCCACCGTGGTGACATTGACAGAACATTCATAGCCAGTTGTGGATTACATGTTGGAGCTGAGCTTGTCACAACTGCTCAGTGTCTGTTGGGAATGCCTCAGGCGAGTATTGGCACATGCCATTCATGTAGGACATTGGGCTAGCATGTTTGCCTGGTTTACTCATACCTGCCAATCTGCATTACTATTAATCAGGGACATTGGAGCTGCAACTGAGGCACCTGCACCACAAGAAATAACTGCCCTGTTACATCAAGCTGCAACTGAGACCACTTACACCACAAAGTATTACTGCCTGAATGTATGTTGGGGATGCATCAGGTAAATAGCAGCAAATGCCATTCCAAGAGGATACTCCGTAATGCCTCTGCACACTTTACTCAGGAATACAAGTTTACATTTTCATCACCAAAGACATCAGGTGTGCAGCGATGACAGCTTGACCTGCAGATATTCATGTGCCTATAGGATGCATATATTCCTGTCATGTAGCAGCTGGTCTGCTGGACTGTGGTGGGAGTCACACATGAAGTGGCTGTCACACTGATATGTGATTTGTCTGCATTTACTGGTTCCACTGGAAGAGAGGATCCAGTAGTACAAGTCAGCACATGCCTGATGTCAGGGTATCCCCAGAGGCCAATAATAGTGATGGCTTTAAGCATGTGGCATGAGGACAAAGTGGCACTGTCAGCATTTTATAACAATGCAAAGTAAATGCCACTCTCCCAAAGCTGAGGGAACTTCAGACATATAGGATGGACCTCCAACATCACCTGTGTTTACTGTAGGATGTCCCATCTGTGTCAGCACATGCCTGATAAATTGTTTGCATGAATACAGTCAGCATTAGAGGGCCACACCTCTTTTGAGGTTACACATAGACATCACTAGGGAGAAGCATAGTGGTGGCTGCTGGAGCTATGAGGCCCCAATATGCCATGAAATGGGTCCTTATCCTTGTCATCAATCAGTGGATATATAGATGGCTGTGAATTGAGTCAAAGATGGGCACTAATCAAGCTTTATCAGGGCTGCTCAGTGTGTGGTGTGGCCTGCCTGAAGATCTTTAACCAGTGGAAAGAATGAGGAAGGGAATGTAGGAAATGGCTGCCTACTTGGCAGCCATTAATGTGTCTCTGCAGATGCAGTGAAACAGCTATCTTAGCACATGGATTGGTCAGTTTCACACTGCGGGTGTGCACAGACACTTAGCTCATGGCACACACTATTCCCAAGAGAGCTAGAATGTCCAATGTTGCCAACATCCCTGGCAATGGATACTCACCTTGATGTGGCCAGCACCCATCCTGTTTCATTATGGCAGCCACCCCTGGATGTGGACACTATTAGGTGTGGGATACAATTATTTGGCTCCTCTCTGGTCTCCACCTTTGACCATGGATGCACTTCTGGACATGGGTGATGCTCATCTGGCTCATCTGTGGCTTCCATACCTGCTGTGGGCATTCAGATATGGCCAACGTGCATCTGTTTCCTCTATGAGCAAGTGCAGCAGCAGCCATCCATCTGCCAGAATCAGACAGCAGGGTCCACAGTGGCATTCCTACATAAACAACCATCTTTTGGACCACAAATTTGACAATGCAGGGTTGCATTATAATTACAGCCAGTATTCCACATCTTGAAAGGTTCACCCCTGTCACCTAAGGCCATGATCCCTTGCATCTCACAAATCCTTTGCATGAGCATGCTCTCTATAGGCACTTCCACTGACACTTCTACTTAGCATTGCTGTCCTGTGCCACTTTGCCATCCTTCTTGTGCAATTGATGATGACTGTGTCCTGCTACTTGTCTTGACATGGTCCATCGCTGTGGATCAAATGCCCCTTCTTTGTCAGTGCCATGATGTATTATGTCCACCTCTATCTTGCATGGTAGTCCAATGCATATGCATCCTTTGACAACTCTTCAATTGGCTCCTCATCCACTGCTGGCACAGGTATGTCAGTCAGGGCTATAATATTCCCTTGCTGTAATGGTTTTCAAGCCACCATGTTGTATAACATGGCAAGCACCACAAGCATCTTGCTGCATGTCTCTGGACTTTATTGCAGTGCACCACTAGATGTATCCAGGCAAAAGAAGCAGGACTTCAGCATACCAAGCATGTGTTCAAAGAAGTTCCATATGTGTACCATTTCATTGTTTGCTATCTCCAGTACTGTCTTGGGATTATGGATGGAGGTCATTAGCCATGGCTTCAAGGCATATGTGACATCACCTGCAATATACAACAGCAAGCACCATTATGAATATCCTGCTCTCTGTGTTCATTGGACTGGACAGTCATGATCTCTAGGATTGGCTACCCAACAAGATGACCACGTGGAAAGTTCAACCACATAAAATGCTGGTGTAAGTAACGTGCCATATATGGAAATCATAGAGGCTATTGGGATGGAGCACAGACAGATAAGGAACATAGGAACAATACTAAACAAGTGACCATAAAGACTATACAATGCCTAGCAATATACACCTCTATGTAGACACACTTAGAAACACCTTTCAAGCACTTAATAGTGCTCACTTCCTACATGGAGCAGGGCATGTATAATAACCTTAGGATAATGTTGTGTCTATTCAACCAATCATCAAGACAAACCTTAAAGATAGCTAAAATAGTACTGTGTGGGATCAGTAGTTGTAGATTACTCTATACAATCCAAATGCATTGTGTTCGGAACCTGGGATAGTTGGTAGGCTACTGAGTATAAAGAGCATTGTAGTAATCTATTCCTAATAGCCGAATAATTTAAAACTTTAAATTTTGTTGGTTAGATATCTTCTGGCTCTCAGTGGATGAGTAATGTGCTTGGATCTGCACTTACCAAAGGGGCTATTGTATTTATTGATGGATCTGACAATGGACGTGTACAGCAATGCCATAACATCATTAGTTCTTGTGGATATTCCCTTAGAAACTGACTAGACAAAATAGATGCATTTCCTGAGTGCAGTGGAAACATGATAATCAAATGAGAGAGTTGTTCACATAACTACCCAGGCCTCATATGACAGTGTATATCCAAAGAGTACCACCATTTATAAAGTATGAGGTGTGAACATCTCTTTTGTCAAACCCTATTACCTAGTACACTACACAGTTTTTTTTTTGCATTTAGATTGAGACCATTTCAGTACATCAACCTTTTTGCTGTGGTGGAAGCCTTTTTTTCATTTTACCATTTCAGTACATCAGGTTTTTACATATTCCCACCTTTGCTAGAGTTGTTTAGTATCAGTGGGCAAGTGGATGATATTCCACAGCTTGCAGTCATCAGCAGACTTGTTCAACTAAATTTTGGCTTTTATGTCTACAAAATAAATCCTGAAGAGGAGGAGCGAGACTAGCACTTAACCCTTTGGTACCCCACTAGTTACAGTTTAATGTTTAGTGAGGATACTAGCAATTTTCACAACATGGACTCTACTGGATAGTCAATTTCTAATGCAAAGGACAATGCAGAGAGTTTATGTTAAGTTTATCTTATTTTTTTTCATTAATAGCAGTATGGGGATAGTATCAAAAGCTCTGGCCAGGTCAAAATAAGCAACATGCTCTGCATGATCACTGTCTCAGTTTTTGCAGGCTTTTCAAAGAAACTTAATAGGTTCTGCAGATAGAACCTGCCCATCACAACATCAGACTGATGGGTGTTTACATCAGTTGAGTTGCCTATGTCTGCATTAATGAATTCTGCAATGAGTGGACTAGAATTACCTGCATCCATAGATGGGGTCTCCCTTGTATAAGGGAGACAAAAGAGCTGTTTTCCAGGGATCAGACACAAAATCCATGGATAGGCTGGGACTGAACAGTTTAAGTAAAGGCTTAGATAGTGCATACTTGGAACAGATAAGAATGTAGCCTCATATATATATATATATATATATATATATATATATATATATATATATATATCTATATATATATGTTTATACACACAGGCACACACGCACACACATATGTGTATATATATATATATATATATATATATATATATATCTACACACACACACACACACACACACACACACACACACACACACACACACACACCACACACATATATATATAAAATATGGGCATACCTCTCAACCTGGAAACATAAAAAATCTGGACAAGGCCCATGAAAAATAGGTACAAATCTGTACGCTGATTAATGTAAAATTTGCATACTTAATTAGGTAACCCCCCCACTCCGATGGAATTGTGGGGTACCAACTTTCAAATGCAAACTGAAGAACAGTCATCCAAAATATGGCACTAGAGTCCCCCTGCAGCCATTCCAATGTCCCATTACCTGGCTATTTCTCCCCATTTAGCATAAACACTAATGTGTGCATGCATGCTGCTTTACTTCTTAATGATTATTTGGATTTTACTTTTACATTTTATAGCACAATGCACAAACACTAATAGATATCTGTTAAACAAAGTAATACTGTCTCACTCACAATGCAAATAGACTTGGTATTAAAACTTCTCTGCCCTTGAAACTCATATTCATTGAAACAGCAATGAAACCCACACCACATCCAAAGAAAATGCATCTGGCCAGTGGTGGATTACCTTTGGGCTGATTTCAAATCATAGGCCCCTTGCACACAAAACAAGAAACGTACATGCATTCTTTGATACACCTTCCTGACTTTATTAAATTATTTTCCTTGTATAATACAGCATACTTGTTAGACTTAAGTTAGAAGAGCTCATTTTAAATTTATTGTTTGAACATTTTTCCAGTAGGCAATGAAACAAAATCCATGAACCACCAATAGTGACAAAACTGCCCAACTCAGAACATTTCCATCATTTAAGTCTACTTCCACAGTCACACACACACACACACACACACACACACACACACACACACACACACACACACACACACACACACACACTTACTTGTGTGCTGCTTTCCACACAAAGTTCAGTTCTGCTGCCATTTGTTCGTTCCTGCCCTGACATAATCCATTCAGTTTTGTTGCTCCTCGACATAATACTCTCCATTACATTCTATTCTGGTGCTGTTCCTTCAGTGCTACATCATTCCTGCTCGCATTTGTAAATCTGTCATTCCCGCAAGCTTGCATTTGAGCTCAATTCTGAAAGGCTGATAGCCCTGACTTTGCTGATGTCATCGTGCATGTGATACCATCAGCCCCGTCAGAGCAAAAATTAAAAAAACATTAAAAATACAAAGAAAAAAATGAAATGAAGGGGTGCGACTTAGGAATCGTGGCACCCCTTCATTTGAACCCCAAAACTCGGTAAAAACTGAGTAATTCGGTGCGGTTGGGAGGTATGTATATGGGTTTACTTCACTTTACTGAAATCCCATTTCAATGAGACCAAATCACCTAAAGTTCATTTCACTGAAAACATCATTTCACTGAAACTCATTTCACTGAAAGCTTACAACGCTGCATTTCACAAGACTAAATAGCAAACTAAAGGCAAACAAACTCACAAAAGTAAAGCCTACCTCCTTTCCCAACTTAAAAACTACTTATTTATCCTTTTAACAGAAATCAGACAATATAGAACCAAACTAATTGGGGGGCTACACCCCCCACACCCTCAAACTGGGGGAGTATGCCACCACACCCCCCCTAACTATATATACTAACTCCAGGTTGCACTAAGGTGGGGATGAGGGCATATACTCTTTACTTGCCTCACAGTACTCTACACACTGCCACATCAAGTCTATAGCTTACAATTCAGTGAAATGAGATTCAGTGAAATGACTTTTCACTGAAATTAACTTTAGGTGATTTGGTCTCAGTGAAATGGGATTTCAGTGAAGTGAAGTAGACCCATATATATATATATATATATATATATATATATATATATATATATATATATATATATATATATATATATATATATATATATATATATATATATATATATATATATATATATATATATAAAATTGGTGGTGGTGAAAGTTGCATGCATTTTGGGGCATACAGAGTCAGTGCAATTTACTTGGTGGTTACTGGGGAAACTATAGCTTGTGCTACCCATGAGGGTGTGGTTGCTTGTATGGAATGTCCCATGAGTTAGTGAAGAGAGAGCCTTTATGGTAATCCCACTGCACATTATCCCCAGTGATTGGGCAAGTACTGCAGGGGATTAGGGCTAACCCAGTGCTTGGCCAAGTGCCTGCAGGGAATTAGAGCTGGCATATAAAAAATGCCTGGCCACCCCAAATAACTCTAGATGATGACATCTCTTGGCCAACTCTCATCCAGGTGATGTGGAGTGAATGGGTTGTTTGGCCAGGTAGGGGCTCATGATAGGCATACAGTGCGAGCAAGAAAATGGGGAAATGGCAGCCTCTGGTATACCTATAATAAGTACAAACAACCTTCTGCTTAGTGAATGCACGATCAGTTGATGCATAAAGCCTTTCAAGTATACTTGTTAGTTTTCAAATATTGAAAAAAAGAGAGAGAATAGTTGTCATGGTGAACAGTATAACCAGACCAGTAATACTGAACTTAAATTTCAACACTTTTTTTCAAGTAAATCAAAGATATTTAAACAATATCTACAGGAATGTAAAACAATTAAGACAACTCCAATTTCTAAAATGAGCTCTGGGATGCCTTAAGCCATATAGGCAAAATGAGAAATTTTGGAGCACTACATCCAATTCCAAAACAGAATTTGGACTCATAACACCATGGAACTTATGATTTGTACATTGGGACTTAGAATTTTTACAATTAAATTGAACACCAGTGTAAAACTTCTATAAAGCCGATCAGCCCTTTCAAGTTACTGGGCTTGTGCAAAGTTGCATTATTTGGTATCCAGTCAAAATGCCTGCAGTATCAGTTCCTATGTAGAGGTGTAGCTGTACAGAGGCTGGTACTGCCATTTGTTGGCGCTAAGGAGGACAGCTCCCATGTGTGGTAGCATACAGTCATGAGCTACCCCTTTTTTTACAGTGGGTATATTTCCAAACACATTTTTCTTACAGCTTCAAGCTATGAACTTATAGTACAGTCCCACAGCATTATAACATTGTAATATGAGGCCACGTAATGCATGCATGACTGAATTTTAACTTGTCATGCATGCAGTATTCTTGCTGACACACACAAGCAGTGCTGTGGGTTTGGGAATTGTGGGAAAAATCGGGTGCTATGCTTCATAATTACCATTTTTCTTGCTGTATCAGAAAAAGGTAATGGAATTCATTTGCTTGGAATTTTTGTGAATCTTGTTACCTGTTCTTGTTATATTGTGCACTATACAAAGCAGCAATCCTGGTTTACTGCTCAGACATAGGCAGGTGTATTGGTATGAATCCTTCCTCAGTTATCAAACCTTCCATTGTTGCTCCAACCACTCACAGCCCCCACACCCATTACCCTTATATTGTAAATCCTATCCTCCACTCATGTTGTAATTAATAACCTGTTACTTTTACTCCTTCTCTTATTCTTTAATATCTTCACATTTAACACTGACCACCACAATAACTATGTATGTATGTATGTGTGCATCTTTTCTGTTCGTTATCTCTGGACTATATGAAGAAAGACATGATCGAGCTCGCTGAATATGTGTCGAAGGCAGGTATGTTCCTAGCCTTAAGCAGCACTCTACTATCACCCAGAATGATGCCTCAATAACAAATTAACAACTGACTTTGTTTCTGGTGTCATTCCAAGGGGATCCAGTACCTGACAGCCTGGGATGACATGATTGACAAACCAAGATGCTTTGCCAGAGATGACCTGCATCTGTCTCCCTTGGGCTTCAGGCTCCTGGCAAAGGCTCTTGCCTCCCCTATACTGTCTTCTTTAGGCAATGCCATGAGGTCAAAACTACCAACATGAAAATTTCATCAAAATGTAAATTAAAGGTTATGCTGCTAAACACTAGAATTCTAAATATGAAACTGCACTCATTGCAAGCTTTCTTAACCTTGGAAGATGCTGACATTTGGGCATGCACAGAAACCTGGTTCATAGCACTCCAGTCATACCAGGTTACTCATCCTATCATACATTTAGACCCCAAACCATGAGCAGCAAAGCAAAAGGGAGTGGAGTTGCAATATATATAAAAGACATGCACACCTCCAGGCTGGTCAAATAGTATGACGCACAGGAAACACTCCAGATGGAATTAACAATTGACAAGACACCTATTCAAATCATAGCTAACTATAGGCCTACAACTTTGACTCAAGATGCTCACTCCACCTATTTAGACCTCTTTGAATTTATCAAGAGTCAACTCTTTACCCTGATCCTGGGCGACTTTAACTATCAACCATAGATTGGAAGAAATATTCATGCCAAAACACAAATGTCCAGAGATTCCTTGATTTTGTCAATGCAAATGCCTTGGACCAGTTGGTCGACACCTCCACAAGAGGTGAAAATATCTTGGACTTAGTTTTAACATACCAAATGACAGTACCTGCAGGTACGGCAGTGTAGGGCAAAACCATGAAACATTTCAAAAATAGTAGCTGTTAAACTGTGTCATTGAAGAAGGCTTTGGTTTAACAGCCGAAACCGATCTTGCTTTTACTCCATTAAAGAGTACGTTGGTTCATCTCACCCTGGTGTGCTGGCTACTGTTTTTGAAATGGACTTGGTATTAACCAACATGAGTAACCACTGCAGCATCCCTACAGTGTCATCATCCCTGGTAAGGTCCGACTACAAAGCGGTCACTTTCGAAGTCACAGTCTCTCCTGACCCCCTCCTCCACTTAGGGTCAAACAAAAAAACTTCTCCAAAGCTGATTACATCCTCCTGAGGGAAGGTATAATCCTCTTCACAGCCCCCTCCACCTCCATAGGAACTGGCACATATGTCCAAACCTACACCAAAGTACTATATGAGCATTTAAATAGCTGCATGGAATCAGGAGTACCTGACAGGACAAAATCATCCTTCTCAAGGAAGAGTAAACCTGTCTGGTGAACATTTGCAACAAATAAACTCTATAATAAAAGGAAAATATTGTTGTCCAGGACCAAGATGGAGCAGATGCCTAATTGGAAGCAATCTTCCCTTAGCCTTAACAAGCAAATAAGAGCACTAGCAAAATCCTCCAAAGCAAACTTTGAGTCCAAACTGGCCACATCTAGTAAAGACAAGTCATAAGGCCTTCTTCACATGTCTGCAATCTCAAGGGAAGCACCTACATCTGCTCAGAACTGGTGGTCAAGGATACCACATACACATTAGATATAGCCAACCTGCTGGCAGACAGGTTCAGTGAAAACTTCATTCCTTTGTCCCTCCATCAGTAAAATAGGACATCCCCAGTACCTGCCCCCTCCCCTTATCTCTAGGGAGAAATTCATCACTGCCCTCTCAAAGGCAAAAAATACAGCCTCCATGAGACCTGATAACATCCCAGGCTGCATCCTACATGAACTCAGGCAGGAACATGCAATACCATTAGGCACCTTATTCAACCAAAAAGCCAGAGTATCGGCTTCATCCAAGCCAAGTGGAGGACAGCCACTGTCACCCCTTTGCACATAGGTGGAACATCCATCAATCTAGGAAATGATAGACCCTCAGCCTAACTAGACTGATCTGCAAGACCATGGAGCGGATTATCATGGACCTCATTAACTATGACATTGGCATCCTCCAGACACTCAATCCCACACAGTTTGGTTTCATCAAGGGGTGGTCGTGCCTGTTAAATTTGGTTGACTTCTTTGAGACAGTCACCAAGACCATGGATGAGGGGAAGAAGTTGCACACCGCCTACCTTGACCTGGTCAATGCCTTCGATATTATTCCCCACTTGGGTATAATAGATAAACTCTTTCAATTAAACATCAATTCATATGTTACCAGATGGGTAGCAAACTGGCTCACTGACAGAACCCACCTAGTCAAAATATGGGAAGCCATCTCAAGTAGTCGACCTGTAATGAGCAATGTACCACAGGGATCGGTCTTGGGGCCTCTGCTTTTTGGGATATACTTTTCTAAAGTGCAGGCCAAAACCAGTGGGCTATGGCTGACCAGGTTTGCAGATGACTGCAAGCTGGGTGCTGTCATCAATTCCCCTAGTGATGTGGACATCCTCCAAGAGGGCCCTACCCAAACAAATGACTGGTGCCAGAAATATGTACTCAAACTGAATGCCAAAAAATGCATCATCATCCCCTTTGGGGAGAGTGATGGCCCCACAAATTATCACATTGATAATAAGGATCTAAGCACGCAATCAATCATGAGGCACTTGGGCATCCAGATTGATAGCAAACTGACTTTTGGCCACTATATTGCTTCTGTTGTAGGGAAAGCTTTCTACATGGCCCACCTCATTAGTAAGGGAATCTCATCTAGGGACAAGGTGGTCATAACATTCTTGTAGTCTTCCCTTATAAGACCCATTATTGAGTACAATACCCCTTTCAGCATGTACCTCACAAAGCACATGCAGCAGCTGGAGAGACCACAGAGGTTCCTTACTAAGAGAATCCAGGGCCTCAAACATTTATCCTACACAGATAGACTAAAGGTCCTGTCCCTCTACTCAGTCTCTTACAGACTTCTCAGAGGTGACCTCTGTCTGGCATACAAAGCTATCTCAGACCCCACCTTGATGGGACTGATGCATATCTGCAAGTCAAGCTCCACTTGAGTAACCCACATGTGCAACCTCAACCTGGTCTGTGATATCAATAGGACTTGGTGGGACAGATTTGTACCCCAGAGACTCCCCCTTTTGTGTAATAGGCTTCCTCTCCACATCAAGCAGAGTACCTCATTAACCCTTTTTAAGTGCAACCTGGATAACTGAATGTGGAACAGAAACTACACCCCTGGGATTCCACCTGTGTCCCTGCTGGACAGTGGCATAGGGTGCTGACTTGTTGAAACATGGGCTAAATTCTTGGCTAGGCTTGTAAGGGCCTCAGAGCCAGTAGCCTAGTAACTTCCTATGATCCTATGATCCTATTAACTGTTGTCTTTACCTCACTTTAAGATACTAAATACTGTATTTGTTTTACTGCTACAGCAGCTTTGTGAATTATGAAATAATAATAATAACTTAAACTTATTGTATGCCAAAGTGACTGTGTAATGTACAATCTTGCCATTTTTTTTGCTTTTTGGAGCTATTTTCCTAGGCTTCGAGCTTTTAGTTAGAGAGACTCTCCAGTTAACAAATAAATAAATAAATACATTAATTAATCAATTAATTAATTAATTAATGAGATGTTTATTACATTCTGGGTAACAAAGTAGGAAGATGGATGCAGTCTACTGCACAAAACAGGAGTTTTTGGAATCCTACCCATAGTTTTTTTTCATGTTATGTCTGCAAATATTCTGCAGTTACAATACATATTTTATCAAATGTATAGACTTGCCCCTCAAATGCACCTTGGGTATTTAGTTAATAGCTAACTTGCAAACATTGCTTATGTGATTTAGCAAATTTGTGATATATTGGTGGGCAAAACCTTTCAAAATATTTCTTAAGCTACTAAAAAGGCAGAGAGTAAACAATATTACTACAAGTTCTATTTTTGAAAAGGGAGAATAATGAAGTGTCTATTAAAATCTGCATGTTTAAAAATGTACTTGCCTATGAGCAAATTACATAGGTTGCTCGTAAAACAAAACTGCAAATGTCTGCAGAAAATATTTTAAACCAAATGGAAGAGTCTCCCACTGCCATACCAAGTTGGTCATTTGGTCATGCTGAACTTTTTGCATAGGGTCGTTTTTTATTATTTATTTATTTATTTTTTTATACAAACAATCACATTGACTTATGTTTTATATGAGTTTTCTAAAAGATAAAGCATTGCTGTAAACTTCCTAAACAGTTTCATTTTACAGCAGCTATTTATGACCTTAAGCATTGTCTCCAGGTGAATAAATAAAAAAGCAAACAGAACAATTGTGCATACAATACTTGTGTAGTACATTGCAACACATATTATTTACAAAATAAAATCTACTTATTTATGTGATATTCATGACTCCAGAACAAGGATTGTATGATATATAACAGGTCTTCTCTTATTATTTATGTGATATTCATGACTCCAGAACAAGGATTGTACGATATATAACAGGTCTTCTCTTATTATTTATGTGATATTCATGACTCCAGAACAAGGATTGTACGATATATAACAGGTCTTCTCTTATTATTTATGTGATATTCATGACTCCAGAACAAGGATTGTACGATATATAACAGGTCTTCTCTTATTATTTATGTGATATTCATGACTCCAGAACAAGGATTGTACGATATATAACAGGTCTTCTCTTATTATTTATGTGATGTTCAGTGGTCTTTTCCTTGTACCAGCCTTGTTACTGACTGACTAATGAATGATACACATTTGCGTGCTTACTAGTAGTGTGCAACTACTGGATTTTCTTCCTGAAGACTGAGATTGAAGTATCATGGGGCTTTCTATCACTTCTGAGATACAACATACTCTGAGTTGGTATATATAAGCAGATGGAGTGTGAGGGTGATTTTCTTTGTACCTTTTTGACTTTATTATATACCCTTCTTTAAATCTATACAGCTGCAGGAAACACAGTTAAATAGTTTCTCAAGAGTAAATTATTTCCTCTTTCAGATTATTTTCACACTTAGGAACTTCACACTTAGGAACTTCATAATCTTAACACATTTTTGCATGGCCAAGCTTTATTAACAAACAATAAAGATGATTTGGGTAGTTCTGTGATGGTGTGATGTTGGGGAAGCATTGGTAGAATTTATGCATGCTATGTACAAAGACCTAATGACATAAGTATGGACTGTTTTCGAACTCAAAGAGGGGAGGTCCCAGTTGGAGTGGCTGCGCATCACGGTTCATCTCTGAGCCCAATGTTGTTCATACAGATGATGGATTAAATTAGCAAACAGATCGGAGAGGACAGATCAACAAAAATACTGTATGCAGATAATGTTACATTGCAAGCAGACTGAGCGGGAATTTCAGCAAATGATACGAGACAGGAATGCAAAACTGGAGACACATGGAATGAAACTAAGTACAGATTAGACAGTTGTCATGGAAGCAAATGGGGAAGTCAGAAGAAACTAAAAACTGAGATAAAAAAGAAAATAGAGAAACAGATTAACGGCTTTAAGCATCTGGGAGAAGTGGAATTCAAAGCAAGAATGAGAGGTGCTGCAGGGCAACTGGCACAGAGTCTTATGAGCAGTATGTGACAAATTAATGCCAAGGAAGCTGAAAAGTAAGGTGTACAAAACAGTGGTGTGATCACTATTTCTGTATGGCAGAAAAACTTCAACAGTGAAGGCAGAGCAGTTAAGGAAGCTTGAGGATATGGAGATGAAGTGCCTGAGAAAGGTGGTAGAATATTCGTCATGGGGCAGACGAATAAATGAGGATAGCAGAGCAGAACTCAAAGTAGTCCACTTGCAGAGAAAGTCAAAGAGACCAGATTTTGGTTGTTCAGTCACATGTTCTAGAAAACAGAAGATGATTTAATGAAGTAGATTTGGGAAAGACATGAAGAAGGCAACCGGAAACAAAAATGTCCAACCAAGAGATGGATAGATTTGTGAAAGAAGACCTGCAACAGTCAAGCAGGATGGTTGAAGAAGGTCACAGAATGCAACTGAATTGAAAGAAGTGGTGACAGATGAGGTGACTCCCAAACCCCATGTAGAAAATTTGGGAAAAAGTGAGGCTGATGATTATAAAGATGATGATGATGAGGGCTTTATTAATAAGTCTTGATGTATGATGTGTCTAGAAAATGAAAACCACTTGAGTTTGGCTAATTAGTGTAAATGGTAAAAAATACTGTTGCAATAAGGATTAGCAAATGAAACTAAAGAATATTGGTGAATCCATAAACATTGTAATATATATATATATATATATATATATATATATATATATATATATATATATTTTTTTTTTTTTATTTAACCACTTGGTCTCTTGAAAGAGATTCTCTTTAGCATCCAGTTGTCTATTGATAAAAATAGTGTGACTTCACTTAATGGTATAAACAGTGGCTCTAGGTGATTTGATCACATTGGCTAATCTTTATGTGACACCCCAATCCCTTGTAAAAATGGGAAAAAGTGGATTGAGGAGGAGGAGGATGATGATGGCATATGCAGCACGATGACAGCATTTTCTCCTACTGCATGGCTAAGAAACTGCAGCTTGGTTTTGGATAAATGCTCACATTCATAGGTTCATAGGTGATTAGTAGGCTAATGGCACAATGCCTTTAGCTTCCTAGACAATAATCCCCAGGATATAACAATATTATATCTTAACTCCACAGATATGGGATGGGTAGTATCAGGGTAATGGGTCTTTGGGTTTTGGAGCCCTGAGGCATTTTACGGACTGCCTCTGTCCAGTGGACATTTGAGGCAGCACCCCAGGAGTTAATTTATGGTTCCCCATCCATTTATCCAAATTCTTTTTGCAGAGAGTGAGGGATGGGCTTTGTTTCATGAAGGTGGGATTTTTATTCCATAGACGAGGTAGCCTTTGGGATACAAATCTGTCTCTTCAGCAAGTTCTGTTAGAGTCACAAATAATTCATGTATGGCAGCATTTCATGGTGAACGGGGGAGTATTACCACTGACTGACTAAACTCAAAGCTTAGATAATGTAACATGAGTATTTTCACACCAGTTATCAGATTAGTTTCATTCAAAATTTAAATTGTAAGAGTCCTCTGATACACAGCCACAAAACAACACTAATGCTCCTGACACACATACTGTATAAAGTTCTGGATGAAGGTTTGGGTCTGAGATCAGTGGAGACGTTCAGCATTTTTGTATTTATTGTCATTACTAAGACTGAAACTGGCTGGTATGGTATAACAGAGAGAAATCAATGAACTTGGAGCAGAATTCCAGACATTTGTCACCAACTTTAACCTATAAGCTGAAGCCACTGTCTTAATATCTACCGGACTGTTGTTTAATATTGTCTCATTTTATTGACTACACATCTTTGACCACTCATATTTTTTTTTTCATTTCTGATCTAATGAAAGACAACATGTATCATAAGAAATGATTGTTAATTTTTGCAGCCACCAGACATCTTCATGAAGCTGGTTGTATTTTAGAGTTGCACATTTTAAGCAAATATACTTTCTTGTACTCTGTTTTCATGACTGTGCCTGTCTTTTCTTCCATTCTTTTCACTCTGTTGTGCTGATATGTTCAAGATAAAACAGCTATTATAAAATATTTATCCAAGTTGTGAGCAGCCGTTTTTAATTATAGGAACTCAAGACCTTTGGGGAATGGATGTTTAACTGTGTTAGTTGAGTACCTGATACATCCTAGCATCCTTAGTCATCTCTCTGAGTGTGATATGAATTAACTCTGCTCCTGCTTCTTCCAGACTGCAATTAGCTAGTGCTCTTGTCACATAAAATCCCAAAATACACCTACATAAGTGGAAGGAATGATAGTTGCTCAATGACATAATGTAGTTCTTTGCTTACTAGGAATGTTTTTGAGTATATTTGACTAGCTATGTATGGAATTACAAAGGTTTATTTGGCTTAGGAGTGCAGAATAGGTACAAAAACTTGATATTAGCAATCATACAAAACTTGGGCTTACAAAATGCATGTAACAAAGTTTGTAAAAGGAGTGTGACGCTGATGCAAATAATAGCAGCAAGGCATGTGGCATCAAAATGAACACAGTTTGCTAATTGTAATACTAATTTTAGAAATACTCTCTATCCTAAAAGTAAGCAGGAGGATATATCTCCCATAAGGACTCTTGCACTGCTTGGCTTTGTGGTGTCTGTGAGTGCGGTAGGTTCAGTTTAAGAATATCTATGACAAACTGAAATGTGTGAAGTGTCTGGCCTGCCAAATAATTCACAGATAGGATGCAGGAGATTAAAATAGGAGAAGTTACCTTCATAAAGAAATTAGTCACCAGTGGAGTTCTGCCAGGTTCAATGCCTGGACCTTTCCTGTTTGGCATTTACTTCTCTGAAGTAAAAGCCGATAACAAAGGGCTTTGGCTGACTAAGTTTGCAGATAACTGCAAACTAGGAGCAGTCATTGAATCCCCAAATGAGTTAATTATCTTGCAGGAAGGTTTGCCCCAAACAAATAAGTGTTGCCAAAATCATGGATCATGAACTGAAACTAAATGACAAATGTATTTTTGTAGCATTTGGGATGTTGTTTATCCCAGGCAACAACCACATTGGGAATACACCCCTGAGAGTTGACCCAGTTATTCATGAGTTTGGAATTTATGTGGACAGTGACCTAACTTTTGACCATGTGTTCACTATTGTAAGAAAGTCCTTCTACATCATGCAAGTATTGTGTCTAGAGTCCTCATTAAGCCAGTCATTGGGTATAAAGCTCCCTTTGGCACGTGTCTGTCCAGGCACATGCAATAACTGTAATGTTCACAGAGTTACCTTCCAAAAAGGATACATGGCCTAAACAATATGTCCTACATGGACCACCTCAAAGCAGTGTCACACACTCAGTTTTCTACTGACTGCAAAGAGGTGACATGTGTCAAGGCACACAAAGCGTCCTCCAACCCAAAGCTGATGGACCTATTGCACATCAGCAAGTCAAATGGCAGCAGAACTTGGTCCAGAGACCTGAACTTCTTCTGCAACATCAATAGAACTCTTTGGAAGGACACATATATCTCAGAGAGGATACCGCTGTTATGGAGCAAACAACCCATCCACATAAAACTAAGCTCATCCCTGGCTATATTCAAGCACAATTTGGATCTATGTATGCATAATAGAAAATTTACTCCAGGACTACCTCCTGTACTACTGATGGACAGAGACAGCTCCTAAATGCTTTATTCCATGCATGGATCCCCTTAAATTAACTATGGTATGATCCCAGTTATTCACACTAGGGGTAATATATAATTATCGAGCATGAGATGGTTAAAGGCCAATCTAACACCAAACCATATCTCTCCACTGTCCTGATTTTCGAAGAATGTCCAGATTTTTGTCTCATATTTTTGGTCTGACCTGCATAAAATTTGTTGTTTTCTGGCAAATAACTGAGGATTGAAGTCATTAAATAATGACATACATTTGAGTTTCAAACTTCATATACTTCAGAAAATGTATTCTAACCTACATCTTGTTATTCTAGCAACTTTCTGAGTTTGTAAGAGCGACATTTAAACTCTGTCCCTATTTTTGGACCTTTGACCCACCCACGCATTATTTTACACTTTGCCCAGACTTCATGCACTGCAAGTTTGATAGGTATGCATCCAATGGGACAGGTTAATATAAGGTCCAAAAGTGAAATTGGCTAGGCTTAAAATAGCTTGCAAGTGCAGCTAACCTAGTATGTACCTATGAACCTATGAATTATTAAAATTAAAGAGTTTATAACATGGGGAAAGTCTGCAATTTGTGCCACAGTAGGTATTATGGACAGATTAATATGTGCATATGACTGGCTCCATGCTTGTTAAAGGAAAGAATGAGAGAACTCACCTAGAGCATTCAAAAAGGATTTCCAAATAACTTATCCTGCCAGACATTTGTTTCTGTATGCAATGCATTAATATAAACAAAGCTTTAAATGCAGCTAATAACTACAGGTTGTGCTGGGATTATTAAGATAATTTCAGAAAATATAAAATAGTCATGTTATATTTTATTAGTTAATGAGTATACTCTAGAATGTAAGATTGCTAGGTTCATTCAACAGAAATGATTTTCATTTACAAATATACAATAACATTTTGAGTATTCCAAAAGTGGCCACATGAGGGAGCCAGTGGCTTACGCATATCTGTCAGAACTAAAAGACATGTCCCTAGGTTGCAAGAGTTACAAATGGAAAATGAACTTGAAAATGTAGACATAGCTCACATCTGTTCAGATTTTTGCAGAATGTCCAGATTTTTTACAAATATATTTGGTCAGTTTTTCATAAAATTGCAATTTTCTAGCAAATCACTGACGAATCAGAAAATAATGGCATAGGCATTTGATTTTCAGATTTAATATCCTTCAAAAAATTAATGCTAAAGCAAAACCTGTTATTCTATCAACTTTCTTAGTTTGTAAGAGCAGTATGTAAAACATGCCCCTATTTTTGGCCCTTTATCTCCCCATTATTTGTGGCTTTGTCCGGATTTCTTGCTCCAAGAGGTTGAGATGTATGATGTAGATTAAATAATTTTATATCCCTGCGAAAGTCTTAGATTAATGAAAATGTTAACATGGCATATTTAAGCTGCTTAGATTAATAGAAATGTTGACAGTGCATAGCTAAATTGCTTAAAATACAATTTTGTATGTTTTTATCTTGTTTTGTTAAGGAAAGGTTATAGTTCAACATATTTTGTAATTTCTTTATTTGGTGGGTAACATAAACATGAAAATTGTTTTAAATGCACGTGTATTATTTGGTAAAAAACTTTTACTGAATAAACTTTGCATTTAAAATATTTTTCAATCTTGCATTGGTTCTAGAAATAATTTGTGCTAGCCTGTGTGACATGGGGGAGGTGTTAAGTGTGGGATTCATAAAGTCTGTAATCCATGATGTAAACTGTTACAGAATAGAATGAGATACCCAAACT
Source organism: Protopterus annectens (assembly GCF_019279795.1). Classification (NCBI taxonomy): domain Eukaryota; kingdom Metazoa; phylum Chordata; order Ceratodontiformes; family Protopteridae; genus Protopterus; species Protopterus annectens. The sequence goes on along the minus strand of NC_056744.1, from coordinate 1,067,093,993 downwards.
CTGTGTAATTCACAAAGGTTTCTACACAATGGAATAATATGTAACTGCTCTTGTGCCATTCATTGAGGACACATGCAGATTACTCCCCAGGACTGTATATGATTCAGAAATACTACACCATCTGTATAGTGGCTGGTCCCAATTACATAAATTAAGGATTAGAATCAAATTGCATTTCCTAGATTTGATGTAATGCATCTGACCACACCAGTTCTCCTTCCTTGCTGATGTGCTGCTTTGTGCATAAAGCAGTAACATCAGAGAGAAAAAAATAGTTAACACACTCTTTTTCACAGTGGGAGATATTCTACCAGTGACAGGTTTCCTGTGGTGGAGGCAGATTTGTTAACACAACAGCACTTACCCCCTCCCAACACAGTAGCACACCCAAACTTCCCCCAGTGGGAACTCACACATCATAGGAAGTTACTAGGCTACTGGCCCTTACAAGCCTAGTCAAGAATTTAGCCCATGTTCCAACAAGTCAGCACCCTATGCCACTGTCCAGCAAAGTCATAGGTGGAATCCCAGGGGTATATTTTCTGTTCTCCATCCAGTTATCCAGGTTGTGCTTAAAAAGGTTTAATGAGGTACTCTGCTTTACATGGAGAGGGAGTCTATTCCCCAAAAGGGGGAGTCTTTGGGACACAAATCTGTCCTGCCAACAATTCCTTTTGATGTCACAGACCAGGTTGAGGTGTCGCGTGCAGGTTAATCTAGTGGAGCTTGAGTTGCAGATATGCATCAGTCCCATCAAGGTGGGGTCTGAGATTGCTTTGTATGCCAGACAGATGTCACCTCTGAGGAGTCTGTATGAGACTGAGTAGAGGGACAGAGCTTTTAGCATGTCTGGTAGGGTAGATGTTTGAGGCCCTGGATTCTCCGGGTGAGGAATCTCTGTGGTCTCTCCAGGTGCTGCATGTCCTTTGCAAGGTACTCAGTCTTATAAGGGAAAAATACAGGGATGTTATGACCACCTTGTCCCTGGATGAGATACCCTTACAAATGAGGTGAGCCATGTAGAACGCTTGCTGTACAATTGGAGGCAATATGTGGTCAAAAGTCAGTTTGCTATCAACCTGGGTTCCCAAGTTCCAGACGACTGATTGCGTGCTTAGTGCCTTATTATCAAAGTGATAATTTGTGGGGACGTCATTCTCCATCAGACCTCCTTATTGCCATAAGATGGTAATGACTCTAGCTCTGCCATCATGCTTAATGGAAAAAAAAAACCTTTTATGAAGTAGTGTCTGGCGTGATGGCCAAACAGTGCATTAGGGAGCAGGTTCCTAGTAAGGCATCTCAGACATCCTACTTTACTAAGTAGCTACTCTTTGATACACTGTAGTCTGTCAACATGCCATACAAACATACATACAGTCTGCACCACTGACAAACCTTTCAACCTCTTAGGACAAGAAATCTGGACAAAACCATAAATAATGGGAGGGAGGCCCAAAAACAGGGACAATTTTTAAATACTGCTCTTGCAAACTTAGAAAGTTGATGCAATAACAGGTTTTGTGTTAGCATGACTTTTCTGAAGGGCATGAAGTCTAAAACTCAAATGTCTATCATTAGTTTCTGACTTTACTCTTTAATGACTTGGCAGTGTTTTGCCAGAAAATCACATTTTTTTTGAAAAATGGACCAAAAATATGAATAAAAATCTGGACATTCTGTGAAAATCTGTACAGTTGAGAGGTATGAATTTAGAATACAGCTGTGTGCTATGTATACCTGTGTGCCATTCAAAGAAAATTACATTTTTGTATGCCTCATGTCATGTCTATGAAATGCTACAATGACAGGCAGTGAGTGTATTAAATATACTGCACATAATGCATTTATGCAACTGCACATGAAGCTTATGAACAGCCCTGCTTGCCTTTTTTATGTATTTTTCATTATCCATCATCAACTATAATTTTATGTTTTGAGGCTGTGTTGCTGAGTAGAACAGAATGTTACAAAATGCAAAAGTGAAACTCTTTTTCAAAGATATGCTTGTTAAATAAATCTTCATATGAAGAACAGAAATCATTTGTACTGCAGAACTACGTCAAAAAACTGTTAATAACTCTTGTTTCTGACTTTGTTTTATTTCTCCAAATGTTTATATTCATTCTTCCACAACCCTTTCTCCCATTTTATGCATGGGGTTGGAGTGTAATTTCAACAGTGACAATCTAGAGCCAAGGTTTACACCACCAGGTGGCTATCCCTGCTGCAGAAGTTCTTCCACACCATACACTCACATACACAGCTTTGTTCGATTTAGATTGTCCAATCAACTTATTGTATGTTTTTAGAAGGTGGGAGAAAACCAACGCAAACACAGAGGGGATATGCAGACTCCACACAAAAGGTACCCAGCCAAAAACTGAACTGGGGAACTTCTTGTTATGAGGTTACAACACTATCCACTGTGCCTGAGTGGAAATGGACACCATTCCTAAGTCAGAGCATAATTAAACATCATGAAATCAGTTTTTGCTTCAGTGTTTGATGTTTGCCAAGAACGCTGTTTTCGGCATCTGCAATGAACTAAGAATTAATTTCTGCTGTTCATAAGGAGTTACTTGTATCAAATAGCATCTCTAAATATACTTGAAGATTCATTTTTATTAGCCCAGTTACAACTACTGTAGCTGGGACTGTGCATCCTTTTTCCACATTTCTCTTGTTTCAGCTTGCATGTCTTGATATTTCACAAATTTCTGTCTTTCATTTCATAAGGCAAACTGTCTGGGTGTAGTAATTTTTGAAAATCAAAGTTGCTTCTGTCTTTTTCTCTTGAACTACGATATCCAATTTGTTTGCATCTACCTTTGTAGCTGTTAGTCTGGCATGATTTCTGGTTGTTGTAGTCTTGCTGTTATCCATTCATTTTTAGAAATTTACAAACAGTACAGAATGTTAGAAATTATAAACTTGATAAGACAGTTGAACTCCGTGTAAGCCTTCCTGAATCTGGCCCAGTGTTAGCAAAGTGTCAGCTGTCACTCACATATAACTCAGCAGGTCTGTTATTCTGTGTGCCTAATTAAACAGTGTGGGAGCTTAACATGCAATCTTGCTAGAGTGCAGTATTGAATACAGAAATCTTTTGGAATAAAATTTGGATACACCATAAACATCTTTTTAACAATGAACTGTTTATCCATATCAGAGGTTTTCAGTAAACTAGAGGTGCCAGTGTTTCAACAGACAGTCTAAGACTTCACTGACTCACAACACTGTCATTATGACTGAATGAAGAAACAAACATAAGTGTAGTGAAAAAAGGCAGCAAGGAACAAGTGCATGGAAGAAAAGAGGGTATATAGAAAGAAGCAGGGGCAGACAAAACAAACATCAACATAGATAAAAGAGATAGGAATGGTATAGACACGGGGAAGCAACAGTGGAGAGATGCAGACTGACAGATGGTGGACAACTAGTGATGGGGCAGATTGGACTACAGACAAGAGATGGGGTAACAAATAAAGATTATGGTGGACAGTGAGGGGTACGGGGGCCTGCTTGACTTACCCAGACAGGAATCCCCCAGATACCAGACAGCTCCATGGCTGACATTATATGCAGGCTTCACCACTTCAAAGCACATTGGATCAAGCATATAATAGGAGTGACCTTGTAGCCAGATAGATGTAGCCAACCAGCTGTGTGAATTAATTAGCTGCACAAGGAGATGGTCCAGGATGTCAGTATAGGCAATGACTTCCAGTCCACCTTGGTACTCAGCAGGTGCTGAACCTGCCATTGGGTGACCCAGGAAGAATTCCATGGACCACTATTGGAGGAGGAGCCTTCACTTACCCAAGTTGTGGCCATGGATGCCATCAGAGAGCCATCCAAGTCATCTGTTACAGGGGGATGAAGGCACGTTAGCTAATGTACAACTCAGTGGCCACCATCTTACCTCAGTATGTATCACAGCTGACCTGTAGAAAGAGAAGAAAGAGAAATAAACACAAACCATTAGTACATGCTCATAACACTTTTATAAAATAGGACATAGTATAGGTTTATCACACTTTTTTAATAATAATACAAAATAATACAGAACAAACAGTAATAAACTATACTTATTTCACCACTTGGATAGCCTGCCATGTCTCCTTTGACAGACCATCCAGCTGACTTAAATTCCATCCAGTGGATGTCAGTCATGGAGGTGACAAATACTAATCAATATAGAATGTACTTGACAGCAGTAAACAATTACAGCTAAAGATGATAGGCTGAAAATAGATACGGTATTAACTTGTCCCCCTCTCTCTAACCTCTGTCTTCCACTGATGGAGCAGGCCAATGCAGTACCTTCCCATGTCACTGTACCTCTGTCTGAACCACTTACCAGAGCAGATGATGCCAAACGCATGAACTAGTGCTCTGTCAAAACCTTGTCAAGCATCAGTTTTATAGAATGGACCATCATGCTCTTTTAACAGATGCTGCCTATGCTCATGTGAAGCAAGTGAAGGAAGATCCTTGTTTTCTGGCTGCACAAGGTGGGAGCTGCAGAAATCAGTATATAATGAGGCCATGTCCTGTCTGCAGTTTAATTAAATAAGATTTTATGTTTTTTTATGTGCACCATACATCCTTGATAAATGGATATAACTTCTCTCAATATTCTTTATGTCTTAATTGTTTTTGGTGAAATATATAGTGTAGTCAGTGTAATTGTTGCACCATGCCAACAACCTCTCACCACTATAAATTTTCTCTGCCTGTCATCCATTTGTATTTCAAAATGTATTCCTCTACCATTCTTATTTAATCCTTTTAATTCTGAAACTGTCCCTCTATCCTTGTGTTGCTAGATAGCAACTTTATTTGTATACTTTCATATTCATTGCTATATATCATTTGTCCTGTAACTGGCACACATTTTTTATATGTCTCCTTTTACCATACATTAGAGAATGGGCAAACTGTGCAGCAGCACCCTGCTCCAGCAGGGTATTAATGTGCATGTAATGCCCAGTGAAAAACGAGTCTACTGCTTCATGGCAGCATAGCAACTGTTGCGGAGCTCAGACTGCTAAAAAACTAACTGCCACTATTACTTTTACACTTGTTAACGAGCGCTTTTGCTATTTAGCGAGTGTAAAAAAGTGTATGTGTGTGTGTATGTCTGTGTATGTGCATGTTTATTTTTCTATCTGTGTGTGTGAGTGAATGTGTGTATGAAAGCAGGAGTGACTGTGTACATGTGTGAGACAGAGATTGAGAAAGAGTGAGAATGATCATGTGTGAGTGAATGTGTGTATGAAAGCAGAAGTGACTGTGTGTGTGTGTGTGTGTGTGTGTGTGTGTGTGTGTTTGTGTGCGTGTGTGCGTGTGTGCGTGTGTGTGTGTGTGTGTGTGTATGTGAGAGAGAGAGAGAGAGAGAGAGTGAGAGAGAGCTATCTTGTGTGAGTGAGTGCATGTATGAAAGCACAGAAGACTCTGTGTGTGTGTGTGTGTGTGTGTGCGTGCGTGTGTGTGTGTGTGTGTGTGTGTGTGTGTGTGTGTGTGTGTGTGTGTGTGTGTGTGTGTGTGTGTGTATGGGGGTGTGCATGAGAGGGAGACAGATGAGAGAGAGAGTGAGAGAGAGCTATCTTGTGTGAGTGAGTGCATGTATGAAAGCACAGAAGACTGTGTGTGTGTGTGTGTGTGTGTGTGTGTGTGTGTGTGTGTGTGTGTGTGTGTGTGTGGGTGTGTATAAGAGGGAGACAGATGAGAGAGTGAGAGCGAGCTTGTGTGAGTGAATGCATGCATGAAAGCAGATGTGACTGTGTATGAGAGAGAGAATGGACTGTCTGTAAAATTGTTGCTTTTTATTTACTTATTTATTTTTTTAAGTACTATATTATTTTCTTAAATATTTTTTATGTAAAATGCTTCCTCCAACACCATTAACAATACTGCAAAAAGTTTGAAACATTAGGTAGAGGAACTACTTCACATCAAAAATATACAAAAAAGTAATATAGTACTTAAAAAAATAAGCAAGTAAAACACAACAATTTTACAGAGAGCCCATTCTTTAAGTGCAATAATGCCCTCCAGGGTGTGTGTTAATGTATAATTAACGCCCTTCCAGGGGAGCAGAGGCCCAATGCTGCACCCATGGGCAGGGGTTAATTTCACATTAACACACACCCTATCAAGCATTATTGCTTACATAAACATTTCAAATGCTGTATCTGTTAAAAGATGAAGTTTTACTGTCTAGACACAGCAATACCATTCCCTTGAAATCAGCACAACTTACCAAGGAAATGTATGAGAGACAAGCCATTCCTGAAACTGAGAACCCTTCAGTCTAAAACTTGATAGCAAATATGACAAAATGAAATAATGTAGTTATTTTCTCATTGGCAGTTACTGATTTCAGTGGTTTGAAATCAAATTTGCAGTGTGCTTGTTTTACAATTTTAATTATACCAAACAACTTCCTGCATTAAATCTCTGAGTTGATGTTTTCAGTGTATTATTTTTGATAATCTTGATATCTAAGTGAAAAAAACCCAAAAGGCCAGCAGACCATGGTATGTAAATGCTTTATTAAAGCATGTATAAATACAGCTGTAACAAACCGGTTTTGTCTAAACAAATAAATAGCCTTCATTAGTGCCAATAAAAAACATATTGGAATTCAATGCCCTTTTATACTGTAAGGTAGAAACAAAATTAAAGCTCATTGGTTGTTCATAGATTCTCATTTAGACCCGGTGGGAATAGACCACCCAGCTTAATGATCCACTTCTTTTCTTTAGTATTTAATATAGAATGCTATCCAGCTTTATTTGTCCTATTTCCCACAATCCTATCTATGATAATAAATCTAAAGCTTGCATTCTTGTGTGCCATTGAATGCATTACTTGTTTCTGTTTTGGTCCTAATATCACTGCAGTGTTCAGATATGCATAATCGTAAGGGTCTCAATGTTTGCCCAATGTAAAAGGCTGAGCAGGTGCATGTCGCAAGATAAATCATCCAATCAGTTCCACGATTATAAAAGTATAAAGCTTGATATCATAAACAATGCCTGTGTTCCTGCTGGTGAATTGTTCAGATTTCATCAACCTAGGACAATGTGTACAGTGTCCACAAGGGACACAACCAAAAAGTAAATCATGTGTCAGAGCTCTTTGAATGGGATCCTGAGTATGTCTAGAGCCATGTTTAAAATGATTAAATGTGATCCAAAAGTCCTCCCCATTCAGAAGGAGAAAAGACATCTGTCCTTAAGAACTCTGATAACTTGGTGTCTGCTAAGAGAATATTCCAATGTCTTTGAACACTATCCAGTAAAATGTTGGTATTTCTCCCATAGGTGGTTACAAAACGAATATTCAAGTCACTCCTGTTTTTTATCCTTGTACTTCAATAGGTCCTTCCTGTCTAGTGCTGAGACACAATTACTGGCAGTAAGAATATTACCAATTTTATAACCCCTGTTTTTGAACCTCTTAGTCAGGTCCTCCTTGAAATGTTCATAAGTGACTGGGTGTGAGGAGATATGCTTCATCTGAAGAAACTGAGATTTGGGTATGTTCTTTGTAATGTGTGGTGGATGGAAACTGTATGCATGTAGTAGGGAATTATATTGTGGGTACTTGTGATAAACCAGTGTTTCTGATAACTAACACATCCAAAAAAGTTATTTTTTGGGCATCATAGTTAACTGTAAAGTGTATTCCCCATTTGTTGCTATTTAAGTATTCTACAAACTCCTGAAGATATTCAATGTCAGCTCTCCGCACCATCCAGCAGTCGTCCAGATAACACCTCCATATGTCAATTTCTTCTAAGTATATATTATGGCTAGTATCATAAATGAAATGTTCTTCTAAAAAGGCCATGAAAAGATCGGCATAAATGGGGGCAAAGGATGCCCCCATAGCTGTACCCTGAACCTTTCAGTACATTTGTTTTGATAGCAAAAAAACATTTTTGGTCAGAACATGTTCTGCTAGACAGATTAAAAAGGTATTGAACTCTGGTGGATAAAGTTTGGATCTATGTAACCAATATTCAAGGCCCTGTAACTGAGCCCAGTGAGGAATATTGGTATATAAAGCAGATACATCCAGAGTGCGTAACAACCAACCTGGTTCCAATTGCATGTTCGAGATTATTTGTAAAAATTCAGTAGTATCTTGGACTCTGGACTGAACCCATTTTAGTAAAGGTTGTAAGTGTTTCGTCAAAAACTGAGAGGGTGGTTCCATAATAGAGCCCTTCCCTAAGACAATGGGTCTTCCCGGTGGATGATTAAGGTCTATGTATTTTTGGAAATAAGTACAGATATTGGCTACTGGAATCAGACACTGCCAAATGATATAATACTGAGTCAGATATGTTACCCTCCTCTTGGCAGACAAAAGAAATTCATCAATTTGTTTCTTAAAACTAAAACTGGGATCTAGAGGCATATGTATATAATGACACCCATCATTCAATTGCCTTTCTGCTTCAGCATTATATTGTACCCAGTCCATAACAACCACCACCCCTCCCTTGTCCGCAGGTAAAATTGCCAAATTTTTATTATTTTCAAGTTCCTGTATAGCCTGTTGTTCGATCTTTGAGAGGTTGTTTTGCTTAATCTCCAATTCCCTAAAATGAAAATGTAGATCTTTAAGAATGCATGTTTGACACATCTGGACATTGTGATGCATGGGAGGTATGAATCTAGATTTGTGGTAGTTGAATGCATCATCCTCCCCAGAATTGTTAAATGATTGAAAATGTAATTTCAAATTTAGCAGATGACAAAAGGATGTAACATCTGGTGCAAGAGTCCTCAGGAACAATTAACCAGGTACAAACTTTAACCCTTTATTTAACAATTGAATTTGGGTTTGTGACAAAGATTGTAATGAAATGTTTAACACATTGTTACTTCCAACTATTTCTGTATTATGAGTCTAAGTAGGCCCTCTATGCTGTCTATCCTTGGTGTGTTTTCTCTCAGCCCTCGTTGTCCTGCAACTAAAGGGTTCTGAGAAGTACTGCATTTGGACACAGGAGAATCTGTGGTAAGCTGTATATCTAGAGCTGTAACTGAAGAGGAGTCATCTCCAGATGTCCCATTATGAGATTATATAGATTTCTTAAGATGGACCTAAGCCTTTTGCGTTTGAGAATTTTTTTTGTTCCCATTCTCAAATTTAACATGTTTATTTGTACTAAAGGGATTACCCCTATCATAGTCTCCCATATCATAACCTATGCATTTTTCTCTCCATGAGCTGGTGTTCTAAATTGAGTAATTCTTGAGTCAATTTGTTTAAACATGTAGTATAAGAGGATTGACCCTCAAACTTCTTTGTTTCCTCTCACATCTTAGCCAACTCAGATATACCCATATCAATAGAGAAATCATAGTAAGTGGCCAAACGAACCCTACTGAGGCTTTTTGTTGGGGTATAGCCCATTGTTCGGCCAATGCTGTGTCCATATGCACTACCAAAGGTTGGGTGCATACTCTAAGGCCTCTGGGTGAGATTCCCTTGGCTTGATAAGCCTTGAAAAGTTTGAGATGGCAGACATTAGTCCATAGGGTCCTCATACATTTAGTCAGTTTTTGAAAATGGGAAATACAAATATTCTCCAGTTCCAATGGGTCCAACCCAATGTTCATGTTATTAGTGGGCCCCAAACCAAAAATACCCAGGTCATCCCTGTTGGCTGATAATTCATGTAGGATCTTATTCAAATCCATTTGGTAATTGTCTGGTCAATTATAAATTGCAATATATATATATATATATATATATATATATATATATATATATATATATATATATATATATATGTAACTCCAATCCTATTTAGATACAGTTAGTACCATAAAATGATGGTATATATTCCCAATATGGAAGGCTTGAATCAGCTCAAATATCTATACCAAAATGATAATCCCAATATCCCAAAATATTAATATAAATCACTGGCATTTGTAGACAGTCCCAACACTACCATTACCCTATAGCCAAATTCAAGGGAATGATGGCAGCCAGAGCATATCACCTGAACAGGTCAACAGATATAAAACGCAAAAATTCAACAGCAATGCTACGCTCATTCCTGTCTCTGGCAGAATGTTTATATCCTTTCTTAATTTAGTTAACCAAAAGCAAAAGCAAGTTCTCAGAGACGAACAATAATAGCCCTTGCTTAGCTTCTCCTTAACCATATATGTTCATGTGTCAAGAAAACACATATGCAGTGCTACATTCCCCTGCATAAACTTGCAATTAAACATAAATTAAATAGTGTCAGGCTTACTACAAAGGCCATAGGTGTGTAACACAACACTAATCCCCCAACAACAATATATATCTGAGCACTTGCAATGAATCCCCTATGTAGATATAAAAATGACTTAACAGACACCCTAATTATAATGGTACCCTGAATACAATCTTGTTGACTGTATAATTACATATATTAGATTGCAACTACTACAATGCAATAAGTAAAAAATGCACCAACACTAAGATATTAATATAACCGCCAAAAAACAGCAATAATAATATTGACCAACAGGGACCTTGTACGAGTGAAACTATAGTTTCAAAACTGAAAAGCAGCTAAGTGGATTAAATATAAAACGTTAAATGTCCAAATGTAAAGTTTGAATCTTGTTGGCCCAAAATCCTGAAAAGGAAAATGATGTTGCTAATTTTCAATTCACAAACTGGCCAAAATGATAGCCTGTGTAAGTCCAAACCACCATATAATCACACTGATTGTATTCCGGCCACTTGTATATGCAATAAATAAATTCGTTGAACAGAAAAAATAATGTATATAACAGAATGAGACTATAACATCAAAGCGTGTTCCAGCCTGCTCACCACCCAATATATGTCCTGTTCGCATATAACACTTATTCATATAAGAGTTTTAACACAGCAAAAATGGCTGACAAACTACTGAGTTTCACAAACAGAACCACTCTGCTAATTGAGTTGCCCTAAATAAAGGCCCAAACCTGTACAGACAAAGTAAAAACTCTCCTGTATCATAAGTCCCAAACCAGAATGTGCCATAAACACAATAGGTCAATGAAATGGTCCGTTTCTGAGTTGTAATAATCCAACAAGAAATGCGTACAAAAAATGCCCCCAAAGTCAAAAGTTATTCTGCAGTAACCCAAGAGATTATAACAGAAAATCCAAGCTGAAAGTTGAGCCACTTGTGTATGCAATAAATTAATTAATTAAACAGATATAAAAATGTATATAACGGAATGAAACTATAACATCAAAATGTATTCCAGCCTGCTCGCAACCTAATATATAACCTATTTGCATATAACACTTATTCATATATGAATTTCAACACAGCAGTAATGGCTGACAACACTATTGAGTTTCACAAACACAACCACTCTGCTAATTGAGTTGCCCTAAATAAAGGCCAAAACCTGTACAAAAAAAGGAAAAACATTCCTGTATTATAAGTCCCAAACTGGAATGTGTCGTAAACACGATAGTCCAACCATGGGTCAGTGAAATAGCCCGTTTGAGTTATAGTAATTCGACAAGAAATGCATACAAAAATGCCCCCAAAGTCAAAAATAATTCTGGCGTAACCCAAGAGATCCAAAACGCTTCTAATGGTGCCATTGTTGATCTTGATATCTAGCCTTTCAGTCAGCATGCATGTCTCATTAATTTTGAAAGCATTCCTAGACTTTGTGCATGCATTACCATGACTAACTTTATACAATATTGCCTATTTGTTTTGTGGAGATAATATATTCATTTTCTTTTTTGTTCATAATTAATTTATTTCACCACCTTCCTATCCCACTATCATAGTATATTTATTAAAAGCAATGTAGTAAAGTTTGCAGTTTGAAAACAGACTTTTTGACAACATGTTATATAGTTCTCCATTCAGTAAGATATCAACTTTCATTTTTATGTAATTTTTTTGAAATGTAATGCTTACATTGTTACATTTATATTAATCCAATAGTTATTTTCTGTCAGGTACTTGCTGATTTTAATTGTTGTCAAAGCGTCATTCAGAATGCAAACCACATCTTTGTCCATATAAGCATTTATCTTTTTTAAGTTTTCTCAATGCATTGCTTTTTATGGAGTCTTCCACTGTTTTGAAAATGGGTTAATCTCCTTTGTTTTATCTATGATTTCCTTTTTGGAAAACAGGAAAGGGCTTTGCAGGAAATCTACCCCTTTAAGAGTCCTTAGTTTTCTTTTCTGTACCTGTTGAAGGCCCCTTGTTTCTTCATCACTTTCTGGTGTCTCAAACTGTTCTTTTCTCTCTGCCAATTCATCTAATTCATCTTGTGTTTGTAAGGGTTCTATGAAGTTTTCTAATCCATATGGACAGAAGACAGAATAATTCAAGATACAATAAATTGCTATTTCATTTCTTTGCAGTCTAATGGAAGGAATATAGTATTTCTGTTCATATTTGTAATGAGACCCTCATGCCTCTAAACTTTTAGATTGTTCTCTTCCTCTACAAAATAAGAATTTCTACTTTAAACTGATATGTCTGCAATTTGATCAATTTTGGTTTTGGCTGGTTTCACGGTCAGAAACTGGGACTATTTACTGTATGTGTTCTTTCTGTTTTAATATCAGCAACAGAACATCCAGTGCATATGCTGAGGCATTGTCTCATAAATTCTTTATAATCTTTCCCTTCAGTGTGTTCTGGTACTAATGTAAACCTCAAGTTGTCTTTGTATGATGAGTTCATTCAGCTTCTGTGTCAATTTTTTATATTTAATTGCCTTTGTCTTCTTTTAGCAGTTTCAACGCCATCTATTTCCCCTAAATGGTTAAGACTTCTATTTAGATTAATAGATTCAGGAGACTTTCTAAGCTGTGTCATGTTTTCCCAAAAGAATAAAGATGTCCTGTATCCAAATATGACATTGAAGGCCAAGCATTTATAAGCTACCTCTCTCCAAAAGGGACTTGGGGACCAGGCCCAGTGTAAATTGCCTAATCCCCATACACTGGTCTAGGTTGCTCTTAAATTGAGTAATTGACAAATTCAGCTTCACATGGATGGGAAGCCTGTTCCAAAGGAGGAGCAACCACTGGGACACATATTTATCTTTCTAGCATGTTCTCTTTAAGTCACAGACAAAAATTTAGGTCAATATTAAAATAGAGCACATAGAATTTTCTTGCAGCCTTATATATTTAACTCTGTATAGTCAAACAGGGATCCAGTTATCCTGAATACCTCAAAATGCATTGTTTTTCTCTCTAGGATGACTGTAGAGTTTTCTCTTTCAGCTGCCATTACCATCTGATTTTTCCACCTCTGTTATGCCATACAGCTGTCAGTCTCCTGTACTTTCTCAGTTGCTCTTACTTTCACATAACTTTCTTTTCCTTGTTGACATTTTGGATGTTATAGACACTTCAGCTATCAATGTCATTTCACAATAGTTCACAGGCTTTCGTTAATTTAAACTGTTCACTACTCAGAGCTCTGTTTTACTTACTTACACAGCTAGCACCTTCTTGAAACTCCATGTAAGCAAAGTTGTAATAATTTGTACTGGCACCATATTCTTGGTGGACAAACAGAGATGTCCATGCTTACAAACATTTTAAATTTTGAGTCATATTGTGTTATGCTTAAGTATTTTAGCAAAATAAATTTGAACATGAATAAAACACTTACTAATAAACTTTTTTGTACTGCATTACTTTTTCATGTTGTGGATATACTCAAGAAGTTTACAGACCCATTGATACCCCTCTTGGTCACTTTCTTTAATCTAGGAACCATGAGGAAAAAAGAAAATAATTTGTATCTCAAATTCTGGGTACAACACTTACCACCTAGACATTCTTAACTGGCCATATCTGAAAGCAGGCTATAGCCAGATAATGATTTACAGCAATCCTTCTCCGTCTAAGACAAGACACCAAAACTGGTGGCAACATGCTTCTACTTGTTTTCAGGCACATCCCAACAAACCAAATAACTTGTTCTTCAATCAACAATGACCGTGAGCCATACTGGTTTATCACCCCACTTCTAGTTGGGGGAATATCTTCATTTCTTTGCTTTTGTTATCTTCATCCCACTCCCTACATTTTTTAGCTTTCATATGTAACCACCTGGAAGGCACAAATTCATTATTGCTTGGCAAGTTTAGCTTGCACTGAGAACATCAGACTTCCACATTCCTCGGCAACAGCCCAACAAAACTATTTGCTCATCCAAATACTTACATCTCTAACCAGATCAAACCTATTACTTCCAAACATTGCATGTTAGACTGGACCCTTACCAACTCAACAGATTTTTTTCCCTCCTCTAATGTATTATCCCTTCTTCTGCAAAAGATTGCACTGTCTCCACTCATTTCGCTGCTGAAACCCTGAAAGTCAAAGATTCCCCCAATTCCTTCAGGTTATTTAAGGCCCAGCACAGATACCCATTATTCATTGAATTTGTTGATGTGGATTATAACATCACAGGATGAATGCAACACAGTACTGTCGGACCTGTTAAATCTTATATTGGTGCCACAAGGTTTTCCAGTATTCTATTACCCTGACTAACACCCACTGTTAAAAAAAGAAATATCCATCAAGAAATCTGCTTGGAAGGCCTTCAAGGTAGTAAGCACTCACTCCTTCTGGGTGAATTTCTTCACAATCAGTAACAACTGTTAACAAAAATAAGACTAAAGCTGGATACATCAAGGCACACCAGTGTAGACTGCTCTTTTTTAACATGCCACTAGTATGTCAGTCGTGTATTGTTTTTCTGTATACCTGACAGCTTGAAGAATCACATGTAATAAGGGGGGTTAGAAAATTGTGTGAGAGAATAAAAGAGGCATCCTAAATCAGGCCTGAAAATAGGAACATTTTTCCAAAATAGGGACAGTTGAGATGTCTGTAGGGGGTAAATACATGATTAGGAATGGTACTTAACTATGGTGCCATTAGCTTTGATGGTCTGTTCCATACATTCTTTAAGGCCAGTAAGGCATTCATTGCTACACCATTGCATTATACCTGGAAAATATCTCTGTCTACTGGTTAACTTTATGAATTATGGAAATAAGCCTCCCACCTTTCTCAAGCATGGCCCAGAACATCTTTTTGCATCATATTTACCTATCTCACACTACTAACCCCTTTCAAAAGTTTTTTGAGGAGGCTGTCTCTGTGCAACTCTTAGTCTGTCTGAACAACTGTGACATCCTCCTCAACAAAATCAAGCATGGTTTTTGGGAGGGTTATAGCATCCTAAATGAGACAATCTTTCTTGCCAACAACATAAAGGCAAACATATATAGCAGTGGACTATCTGTGGTGTCTTTCTCAGCCTGCCAACGGCCTTTGAATCAGTCCAGCATTCCAAATTGCTCATTGAACAATTGTGATACTGCTAAATAGACATCAGCTTAAATGATCCCTTG
This sequence comes from Protopterus annectens, assembly GCF_019279795.1. NCBI lineage: Eukaryota > Metazoa > Chordata > Ceratodontiformes > Protopteridae > Protopterus > Protopterus annectens. The sequence goes on along the minus strand of NC_056744.1, from coordinate 1,067,078,544 downwards.
TGGTGAAAATAAAAGACTACTTATCTCAGTTTTCTGTCTGTCACTCTTCATTTTTCAGTCTTACATTTTCTTAGTTGTATTTCTGGTGTCTTTTTGAAATCATTCTCTTGTCCTTCCTGCCTGTAGATGACTCCACCACACCTCTCCTCATATTAAATACCTCCTTCCTGCTTAGATCCTCATTCAGTCTCCTATACCTCCCTCAGCATTACATCATTCCCACTCTGTATTTTTCATATAAGAACATTGCTTCTCTTGCCCATTTGTATTGCTGCATTATCTGTTTGCATTCACTTAGTCATTGTATTTCTTAGATGTTGAACTGCAGTTAGTTTTACTACAATGTTTAGATGATTGCATGTATTGTGGTCACTTGATTAGCAGTTAATTTCTTAATGTATCAGAGGTAAATTACATTATATTTTAAGGGTATGTATTTAGTTTTGTTGCTTTCATTGATGTACCTTGTGGTAGATTAATTATGTGGGTTTTTAAGGGTATAGATTTCATTTTGTTGCTTTCACGGATGTACCTTGTGTTAGGTTAATTGTGTGGGCTTGGCAAATTATTAGGTGGATGCATTTGTGGCATTTTGGTGCATTACAGCTATTTTCTGTCATTAATGCCATTTTATCTTCTGTACTCTGTGCATTGCATGACCTACCACCTCTATAAATAAAAAAATATTTCACTACATCTGCCTTTATGGTGAGATCTTATGCTTGATACTGAGTTGCTGAAGATTTTTTTTTCATAGTGCTGAACTTGTGCAGCAGTGACTGATGGTATTTGTTGCTGTTGCTGTATTATAGTAAGTGCATTTAAGTGCATTTTCTACATCATGTACATGTACTTTCATTGCTTTTTACAGGCACCTGAGGTTTGTGAAGGCTGATTTGGGGCCCAGTCTCCTCTTGACATTTATTTGGGCACATCATAGAGGGCACAGGATCTAGTAAAGTCCCCCCCCCAGAAGTTCTACCTAAATTCATACTGTTTTTTTTTTTACAAAGTACACACTTGGAACAGGCTTTAGTTATGTGCAGTACAACTTTGTTTTATTCTTCTGTTAGCCTGGTATTCCCTCCCTGAGTGGCTTCCCTTGTTATCTATTTACTAGAGAATGCTGTCCAGTTTTGTTAACTAGAATCTCTCCAACCCATCAGCTCTCCTCCATAGACATTCTTCTGGCATTCAGGTGTCCTATCTTCCCCTTATTGCCCAGCTTGGTGATTTGTAATCCACTTTTTCTCTCCTAAAATGTCTGTCTGCATTCACTTTCCCCTTTCTATCTTGTGTTCTCAGTGATGGTCTCCTGATTGAATCATACCTATATCCTGCTGGCTTGTCCCCTTTTATATATTGTGCTGCTTCAGTCCACATTATTTTCAGTATTCCAGTGCCTTGCTGCTTTTCCTACTGGTTATTAAGGTATTCTGTTCATTTTCTTTACTTTGCCATGTATTGAAGGAAACATACTTTCCTCAATGAAAACTGCCAATTTCACTGATTATTCTCATTTGACACTAGGTGCTGCCTGCTCCAGTTCATAGGTTCATAGGTTCATAGGTTCATAGGTTCATACTAGGCTATCTGCCCTAGGGCATTTATAAGCCTAGCCAGAATGTGTTTGGCTTTTGCCACCCATTTTAAATTTATTTTGATATGCCCTTTTTCGAGGTTAGTATACTGCGCCTCTGTCTAACAGTGACACAGAAGTGATACCCGGGGTAAACCTACGATCTCCCATCCACTCATCAAGATTCCTCTTGAAGAGAGTCAATGAGGGACTCTGCCTAACCTGGACTGGGATTTTATTCCAGAGTGAAGGAGCCTCTGGGTTATGAATCTGTCCCTCCAGCATGTCCTATTTATTTCAGTGCTGAGGTTCAAGTCTCTCGAGCGCGTAGCTCGATGGGATTTGGATTGTCTGAGGTGCAGCATGTCCATTAATTCCGGGTTGGACATGGCTTTATATGTCAGGCACAGATTGCCTCTGAACAGGTGGTATGCCACTGAGTAGAGCTGGAGTTTCTTTAACCGGGCAGCATATGGCATCTGTTTGAGCCCTTTGATCCTCTTGGTAAGGTACTTTTGGGGTCTTTCCAATTGCTGCAGGTGTCTGGTAAGGTACATCCCAAAAGGGGCATTGTACTCAATTATGGGCCTGATGAGGGATGAGTAAAGAGGCATGATGACCTCCCCTGATCTAGATGTGAATCCCTTCATGATTAGGTGGGCTGTATAAAATGTTTTTCTAACCACTTTGGCCACGTGGTTGTCAAATGAGAGATTGCTATCAACTTGGGTCCCCAGGTCCCTAATTACTTCTTCTGTACTTAATGGATTACCACCTATGTGGTAATTTGTGGGCACTTTGTTTTTGCCAAAGGGATGACTATACACTTTTTGGCATTTAGCTTGAGGCCATGGCTCTGGCACCAGTTGTCTGTTTCTATGAGGCCCTTTTGGAGGATGCTTGTGTCAGCTGGAGAGTCGATTATGGTGCCCAGTTTGCAGTCATCTGCGAACTTGGTCAGCCACAGTCCTTCCGTGTTGGCCTGTACCTCCGAGCAAATATATACCGATCAAGAGAGGTCCCAGGACTGAGCCTTGTGGGACACCACTTGTAACTGGTTTGGAGTCTGACATGGTTCCAGCAATTCTAACCATGTGGGTTCTGTCCTTGAGCCAGTTTGCAATCCATCTAGTGACATAGGGGTTTATATTTAAGCTGGTGAGCTTATCTATAATGCCCAGGTGGGGTATTGTATCGAAGGCTTTTGCGAGGTCCAGGTAGGCTGTGTGGACCACCTTCCCCTCGTCAATGGCCTTGGTGACTGTTTCAAAGAAATCAACCAGGTTTAAGAGGCAGGATCTGCCCTTAACAAAGCTGAACTGGGTAGGATCCAGTGTCTGTAGGTCCCCAATATCTTTATTTATGATGTCCATGATGATCCTTTCCATAGCTTTGCAGACCAAGCTAGACAGGCTTATGAGGCGATAGTTTCCAGGATCCGTTGAGGCACCACCTTTATGGAGAGGGACCACTGTTGCTGTATGCCACTCTTTGGGCACATATCCTGTAGTAAGGCTGAGATTGAACAGTAGTTTTATGTTTGGGTTTAGCTCTTCTTGGAGTTCATGTAGGACGCAGCCCGGGACACCGTCTGGTCCCATTGATGCTGTGTTTTTTGCTTTGGAGAGGGCGGCTCTTACTTGAGCATCTGAGATGTCAGGGGGGCAGCACTCTGCTGCTGTAGATATTTGCTCTTTTGGTGGGGAGGGGGGGGAGAAGTTTGCGCTGAACCTGTCAGCTAGGATGTTGGCAATGTCTGTGGGTTCAGTGTATTTTTTGTCATTTTGGACTAATTCTGAGCATATCTGGGATTTACCACCCAGGTTCCTAACATAACTAAAGAAAGCCTTGTGATTATCCTTAGTGTCCTGTGCAATTTTTCTCTCGAAGCTGGCCTTAGACAATTTTATGAGTGCCCGTAGTTTTTTGCTAATACTGATCAGTGATGCCTTCCCTTTTTGGGATCTTGCTCTATCATTTAGTAGCTTCCCCCTTCTATTGTATAGTTTGTTTATGGCTGGGGTCCACCAGACAGGACGTCTGCCTTTGGAGGATTGGGTCTTGGTTTTATTTGGGATCGCATGATCCATGCATTCCTGAAGGTGTTCATAGAATGCGTTTATAAAGGATTCTGCGGTCTGGGCCGTATTTTCCAAAGGCCCGGGGGCTTTGAAGGATTCCACCTCAGTTTTGAGGAGTGTGAAATTTGCTTTAGAGAAGTTTTTCACTGTGGTTTTCTGGGCAGGGGGTGGGGTCGGGATGTGAATATCCAGTGAGATTAGTTTATGGTCTGATCTTACCAGTGAGGGATACACTTCTGGTCTGGAGCATAGAGTCCCCATGTTGGTGATGATCAGGTCCAGTATATTTTCCCCTCTTGTGGGAGTGGTAACAAGTTGTTCCATAGCATTTGAGTTTATAAATTCTAGGAACCTTTTGGCTAGGGTGTTGGAGCTAGAGTAATGCTCCCAGTCTATGTTTGGGTAGTTGAAGTCGCCCAATATAATGGTGTTTGGAGAGACCTTCATATTTTCCAGTGTTCTCAGAAAGGCTGAGTGGGGTTCCTGGGTTTGGGAGGGTGGTCTGTAGCAGGCTATAAACTGGAAGGCAGTTTTACCCACTGTTAGTTGCACATGGATAGTCTCTGATGCTTCGTGCTTTGCCACCAACCTGGAGGTGTGGGTATCTTTGATGAATATCGATACTCCCCCTCCTTTTGCGGTTCGATCCAAGTTTTGGGGCCAAAAAGAATGGTATGAGGTATAACCTGGTAGTGCTGAGGTGCTCTCGGGAGCCCTGAACCAGGTTTCTGTTACTGCACAGATATCAATGTTCTCCATGCTAAGGAGAGTTTCGAGTGCATGCATCTTGAGGTTTAGACTTCTGGCATTGAGTAGCATTACTCTTAGTTTCTTATCCCTTGTAATACCTATGGAGGTGGGTTTGTCTTTTGAGCCTTGCCTAAAAAAGGCACTATGGGGGTGGCAAGAGCCTTTGCCAATATCCGAAAGCCCAGGGGTGACAGGTGCAAGCCGTCCCTAGCGAAGCATCGTGGCTTGTCGAGCATATCATCCCAAGCTGACAGGCATTGGATCCCCTTTGAATGACACCAGTACTTAAGCCAATTGTTGAAATTGATCATCTTGTCTTCATATTGTGGCATCATTCTTAGTGAGGGTAAGATGCTACTCAAGGTCAGGGTCATACCGGCCTGGGCTACATGCTCAGGGAGCTCCTCTATGTCTCTTTTCATGTAGTCCAGGTCATTCACACCAGCATGGACAATGACGGAGTCATATTTGTACTTGCCTTGGAGCGACCTGAGTGCTTGTGTTATGTGGTACTGTCCTGCACTAACCATGTTCCTACATGCCCCTAACATCCTGTAATTTATACTCATGCAGTCCCCTTCCCTTAATGTCACATGTCACACAACCAAACTTGTTATGCTTTTTTCTCATGCTAGCCTGAATATTTCCTCCTCTTCTTTCACCTCTCACCTCTCACATTTACTGCAACCAACCCACCATCATCTCCTACTCACCCTTCTCCTCTACCAATCATCTTATCCAGGTATGCTGTTCTTCAATAGATAATGATAGCTTTACTTCTACCGTTTTCACAAATGAAAGTTTAGCCAATAACTATACATATATGGGTAGTCCCTAATATCAATTTTCTCTGGTCAAACTGAGGAATTTCACTTTGTTTTCCTTTCCCTCTCCTGCATTAATATTCATTATCATGTTTTTATACTTTCTACTGTGTTTCCTTAATAATAAACAGTAAAAACTGAGAGCTTTGATTTCTTTCTTCTCTTAATCTTACTTACTTATTCAAAGAAAATAAATTTGACTTTCTCTCTCTCTTTTCCTCCCCCTTTCTTTCTATTTTCCTTCCTTCATTAATTCCTTACTTCATATCTACCTAAAATTTATCCTCTCCACTATCGCAAAGGTGATTGTTTGAAAAGGCAGCTAGTTTCTCATTTTCAAAATCATCTACAAACAAGTGTTTTGGTTACCCTTTTCACCTTTGACTTCATTTAAGTAACTCAGTACCACCTTCCTCCTCCTCATTATTTCTACTTCTCTCTCACTTGCTAATTGTGATAGATTGCATCATAATCTATACTCTACTAATCTTCTCTCTCCTTGCACCCTTTTTCTAACTTTCTCTCTGCTTACCTGTCATAAACAATAGTCCCTTTAAGCTACTGCCTCTCCAACTAAATAAACACAACTTCTTCAATTATTTCATTTTCTTTAAGCACTTGCAATCTTCATCCCCTCACGGATGGAGACTGTGATCTAAATCTAAGCCTTCATACCTCTTACTTTTTTACAACTGCATTCCATGCTCCCTTCCAAGAAGGACTTAACAGATCCACCTCTATTGTCGACCTAAATGTCCAAATATTATATTTGATGGATTCTAACCCTGTAAAATCCAGTATGTTCCTAGTACAATCTCTGTTGTTGAAACCTAGTTTAAGGAAGGCAAGTTACCTTCACCTTATCTAGCCAGGGGAGGGTTAGAATAATGGTTAGGTGTTTACCTCTCAAACACAAGGTGTAAGGTTTGAGTCTCACCTTTGGGAAATTGGGTAGGCTTAAAATGACCCCAAAAGAGCAGCTAGCCTAGTATTCACCTATGAACCTATTTTGGGGTTAGGTTTGCCATAATGGTTAAGGTCCTGGCCTCATATACACAAAGTACAGGGTTTGATTCTGATCCCAGGTTGCTGTTTTGGCTTAAAATGGTCCTGCAGTGCAGTTAGTCTAGTATTCACTGATGAACCTATAAAACCCAAAAGGTGACAGGTTTGAAAAAGTGCATTGAACTTATAAAACTCAGCTGGAACTCAGTTCTTACTAGCCATCACCATGGCTTAAAAGAGGACAGGGAGCTCTGGTGCTCATTAAAAATTCCCTAAATGAATGAACAGTAATTCATTCTTCATCTACCAACCCATCATATCATAGCTGGGTCATAGGCAAAGCCACCTTGGAGAATAGTACTAACTTGTACTTGGCCTCTGTATATATCCCCGACCTGCTTCTCTCACAACTCTTAACAATGTATTTGACTACCTGTCCCCCTGGATCAATAAGAACAAGTTTATTCTCATTGATAACATCAGTCGTGACTGGCTTGACTCACTTTATAAACATTTTAGACAATTAACTAACCTATTATTACTGGATCTGCCCACCCTAGTCCTTCTTCTCACAAAATTCTTCTTAATCTGCTAATTATCAGCTCTCCTTATACATGTTTTGCTACTGTGGTGTTTCCTGATATACTTTCAAATTACAGCCCCATTCATTTCTTACTGATCTTTCAAAGCATCAAAACAAGTCACAGTTTCATCTTTGGACAATTCCCCTAACTTAATGAAAACTCACTTATGCTTGTTGTACCAAATATAAAGTAAGACCCCTTTTACAAAGCACCTGATCCCAGTAATGCTTTACTGATATTCTGTTCTCTGCTCTTTCATATGCAGAAGTCTTTATTCCACATCAGTAAGGGAATAATTTTTGATTCCTTCTACTTCTAGGTCACACCAGGACTGAAAAAAATAAAGCTCGGAGACAAAATTTGGTTTTAATGGAAGATGTCTAACACTCCAGAGCTCTATGTACAGTAACTGAACCTTAGAAAGAAAACTTGAAATGCCATAAAAGAAGCAAAATTGAACTGCTGTTGAAATAGGTAGCAACTCCTACTTGGTAACCTTAAGTATTATGGGGATAAGTATTATCCTTGGTCACTTAACTGCTCTGCAGAAAGAATTAAAAAGCCAGATGGCAACCCCTAATCACCCAATCTTCTTCATAAGGAATTTTTAAAAAGTTGTCCAGAATCCTGTTTTTCAGACTTCAGTCACTCCCGTCAGTCTCTCATAGCTTCCCAACAAACCTTCATTATCTCTCAGTTATCTCTCAGCTGTTTCATCTTCCATTTGAACTTTATGATCTCCTTCTCAAAATCTAGGAGGAATCCCTTTTCATTTTACGTACATTCATCCTAAGTTCTTAAAACATCTGCATCACTGTTGAGCACTACTACGGTACTGCCATCCCACTCCCTATAGTTACTAATGCCTCATACCTGAGCACTTTTGTCCTACAGCTATTCTAGCTTCCATTGCAAAAAATATTAGAACACATCCTCTGTAAGCATATGATTGGCTTTATATGAGACTGATATATTCTATCACCCAGACCCCTTGCCTTGTATCCCTACATTAATACTTCTATTGCTCTTTGAGCCACGTACATTATCAACTTTAACTATGACAAGGGGATTCTAACAGTGGCTATAATTGCAGACCTAATAAAATCCCCAAACCTTGAATCAGTTGACTTATCCTTTTCTCTCTTTTTGTCAACAACCTTCCTCAGGACTTGCACAAAACAAATATGTTACTCTACTTTTATAACCTCCTTTTACTTAATGCAGCCAGCAAGATACACAGTCTACAAATCTCCAAGTTATAAGACAGTTATAATATTTTCAAACATTCATCCTAAAATCTACAGATAGTTAATTCTGCAAAGACAAAAATATATGTTAGTTATTATTACAAAAAAATAAATAAATGTGCCTTGTTTTCATCACTGATAAAAGAAAACCCTGTTGATCAATCCTTTTAATTAATAGCAGTACTGAATTCAGTTTTTTCTAAAGTACAACCTTCTTCAAAAAAACAACAAACAAAATGTGTTGTTTTATTAATCTTTCACGCAGTAAAACCACTGTACTACTTACAACTAATGCTCTTGTTACTCTCTCAATCTTCCTTTTGTTTGCCACTACAATTTATAAACATCTTTTTTTCTAAATGTCTGCCTACTTCTTACTCAACACTTCTTTGTCTGATAATCTGTACTATCTACAGACTCTTTGAATGTCATTACTTTGCTCAGACCCCCTTTATGGCAGGAGTCTAATTAATACCCTTGCTTCCTGAAGACATTTAAGCCTGGAAATCACTTATTCTTCAGAGGTTTTCTCCCAAATGCTGCATTAAATCCTGAGCATATCTAAACAATTCTACCTTGGTTTGTGATGTACTGTGGAGTTGACTGGTAAGCATGCATCTCAAGTGTACCTCATTATGAAGAACATACCTCATTTGGCATCTTAAGAGTTCATGCTCATCAAAGTTCCACATTGAAAAGGTCTGTCATACATTCAGTGTAAGGAATTTTTTTTATTGATATCCATGGTTAATAGAAATGACTCATAGTAATTCATTAAAAGATCTTTTTGATAGGTAAAGCCAGCATATTTTACTCATCCTATGACCTTCCTAGTTGAAGTTGTTAGTTACCAATTAGTATGTGTTCCACATTTTGCCCATTTGTTCCACATTATGAGGGCTAGTGTTTCTCACTTTAGAGATGGAAGGTTGAGAGTTATGCTGGTAAGAGAAGTTTTATTTGAATTTATATTGTATCTGTTATCACTGTTTTTCATTGTTTGCAGTTAGGAAGGAATAGCTTGTTAACAAGATTTACTTTGATTCATATTTTGTTGTTTTACCTTTAATTTCACTGTTGGTTGTTAGAAAGGGATAGGTTTTAGACAGGTAAGCTCTTGTCACCCCAAGGGGCCTAGACAGTTATAAATTCACACAGACTGCAGAGAGGAAAATCATGAGCATAATTAAACAATGCTACCTTGGGTTTGTGATTTATTGATCTTTACTGTGGTGATGCTTCGGTAGCGTTGTCACCTCACAGTAAGACGTTGTCCTGTTCGATTCTCAGCTAGAGTGTCTTCTGTGTGGAGACATGCGTGAATGGGCGTACCTTCGTTGAAGGTTGTGTGTCAGGGCTGGCAACTCAGCATGTAAAAATCTACTGCCAATCATTAGCGGACCGGAGTTCCGCTGTGGCGACCCCTAACTGGGAAAAGCCGAAAGACACAACAACAACAACTGTTACAAAAAAGTGTGACTGACAGCGATAGTGAGCCACAAGTGACGTAAAGGAAATACAACTTTTGTCTGGCTTGCAGATCCTGTATGGTCAGAACAACTTTATTGTACTTACTTTATTATTTAGTTGTATATTGCTGGTGTGATTTTTTGTCATAGAAAATGATTTAAGTTCTCTTTGAATTCTGTGGTTACTGATTTTTAATCTTTTCATTTGCAATATTTTATTTGTTTGAGGCTGAATATGGATTCTTTAAATGAGTATGCAATTAACAATTTGCTAATGCACAAATATCTTGTACAGTGTAATAAATGCTATGTATATTTAAAGGTAACAGCTGATAACACTGGTGATCTGTGTCCCCCTTGTCAAAAGTTGGATGATTTGCTTACCATTGTTAGATGTAAATCTAGACTTAATGATGATGTTTGCACTTGAGCAATTGGCATGGCTTGGAGAACTGTGGTTGCATATATTAATGACTGGACTGATAAAACAAATAATGTTAGGCATAGAAAAAATAGAGCACATTTAGGAAATGATGCATCTGTTGTTTGCAAAGATCATTCAACCCCTATGAAACAAGATGATGCCCCTGACAACTCTGGAATTCTGAATGCATTCAGCAATCTGAGGATCCAGTTTGTTTAGAAGGAAACAAAAAAGAAAGAAAGGAAGAAGTTCACAAAAATAGCAAGGAAGAAAAAGAAACTGACTAATGACTGTAAAAGAAAGCGAATACGTAGTAAAAAGGACACTGCTTTGTTATGTAACACACTGGTGACAGGGAATGAAGATATCAGTCTATCAGAAAACCCACAGTCTACAGAAAAAAGCATCCTTATTCCAATAGAGAAGGTAGAAAAAAGAGACAAGGGGCAGGTAAAAGGAAGAAATCAAAACTGAATGTGGAAGGATTGAAGAACATTACTGTAAGAAAAAAGAAGAGAAAGACAGATGTTGACTACATGGCTCAAGCTGTGGAATTACAATACCAGCTGGGTGAGAATTTAATACACAATGAAAACAATGGAATTAGTAAGACTAATGGTGATGAAGATCTATCCTTCATAACAATTGGCAGGGCAGATATTACTGTATCAGAAGCTGAAGATTCTTCAGAGCTGGTCAACAAAAATATTCTTGTAATTGGAGATTCAATTATTAGAGGACCTGATACTTATATTTGCAGAGAAGATAATGAACATCGAATAGTGTTATGCTTGCCAGGAGCAAAAATAGAAGATGTGAGACAAGCCTTGGAATGCCTTAATGTAAGAAAGTATGGATCTGTTTTTATTCATGTTAGTACAAATTATATCATATGCAAGGAATCTCTGACTGTTAGTAGGAAACTGACAGCCCTCTTAAATAGTATAGCTTGTACTGGTGTTAGGACGAATTTTCACAAATCACCTATAGAAAGGATAGTCAGGTCACTGTGAATGAACAGATTTTTTAGGGTAATACCTACATGGAAAAAAATTTCCTGTTTTAAAAAAATGGAAATGTGTAGAACATCCAAGCCTAGTTTTGGACACACGTGTTCAGACAGGATGATTAGAGAAGATAATTTTTGGAGCAGATGTTTTGCAATATTTGACAAACACTAGGTAGGATTTTTGCCAGGTAGAAAATTTAACAGTTCACAGATAACAACATTTGAAGCATCTCTGATGTTTGTTAATGCTAGGAGCATTAATAATAACGTTTTTTATATTGGAAAATTTGCTATGTTCTCACAAGATTAATGTTTATTGTTTGTGAAACATGATTAAAGAACAATAATGACTGGAAGCCAATTCTGTCACTGCATAAATGCTTTTACTGTAACAGACATTCTAACAAAAAATCAGGTGGAGGTGTTATGATAAGGATTCAAGATAGTTATGAGACCTATGATTATTACGTGTTCAATGATAACACCAATACTATAGACTTTGCAGTTGTGACAGTAAAGACAACCCTGGAGCATATAACAATTGTTGGAGTGTATAGACCATCAAAGTCAAGTGCAGATGACCTAGAAGAATTCATACATTTCTTGCAGGAAACATAGGATGAAAGAATAATTTAAGCTGGTGACTTAAATTTACCAGAAAGAGACTGGAAATTATTCACAGCATATATTCAGGAGCAACAATTGCTTCAGATTGTAAAAAAAAACTATCAGGGGACAGAACATACTAGACATTGTTTGTGTTCCCAAAGAAATTACTATAACTTCAAGTCAAGTTTTACTACCATTGATGTGCAGTGATCATGAGGCTATAAAGGTTAATTTGTTGCTAGATAATTATGCCAAACTGAAATCTAAAATGCACAGAAAGTTAATTACAGATTATATGGAAGCAAAAGAGTCACTATGTGAAACTAATTGGAGTGAGGTGTTCAGTGGAAAAACTGCAGATGGAATGTGGAAAGTTTTGAAAGAGAAATTTTTGAGTGCAAAAAATAATGTTCAGCGTCAAGATCTAGGCATACAACATCATGGGATTATATTTCCATAAGAACAAGATATCTGATTAAGGTGAGAGACAAGCAACTAAGAAATAGAAGAGAGGTAGAACAACTTTGAAAACTGAAATAAACAAGCTGGACAAACAGATTAAGCACAGTGTGAGACAAGTTCAAGAAAAATGTGAAAAAAATGTATATAAAGATATTGAGCATAACAGGAAACCTTTTTGTAGATATATAAGATGTGGAAGGAGTAAAGACACACACTGAAAACTGTGTGCAGATTCTAAAATGTACTCTCAGACACAACAGATTATAAATATATTTACAAAATAATATGCAAAACAGTTTATCTCCACAGAAGGGATGATAAAGTGTACTAGTGATATTCAGGTAAACCCAGATACTGGAATTAAATCAGATTATATTGAAAAAGAACTGCGCAAACTGGATCCAAACAAAGCATAGGGAGGAGATGAAATTGGTAACAATGACCTGAGAACACTTCAGCAAGAACTTACAGTACCATTACATCTATTATTTACTAGGTCATATAAATATGGGGAGATGCCTCAAGATTGGAGACATGTGCTTATTAAACCTGTCTTTAAGGGAAAGGGGAGTAGGACAAATCCAGAATCATATAGACTCTTAAGTCTACTTTCATGTTGTGGAAAAATAAGGGAAAAGGTAATATTGAATACGTTATTATCAGAACTGGATAGGTTGGTACTTGAAACCATATATCAGCATGCATATGTTGAAAACAGATCCATTACCACCTGTAACATGATGTTCTATAACAATATAATAACAGCTATGAATGAAAAATTGTGCTGTAATTTAATTTATATAGAGATGACTTCAGCATTTGACAGGGTCATACACAAAACACTGATCAATAAATTAGTTCAACTAGGTATTGATGTACTCTTGATAAGATGGATAGCTGCATGGCTTACAAATAGGACATGGCAAGTATCATACAGCAACTGGACAGGTGAAATCCTTGGTTACAGTCAGGGTGTCCCACAGGGCTCTGTCCTAGGCCCTTACTAGTCAGATTGTATCTTTCAGACATAACTTTTTCATCTGAGGTGTTGTACAGTCTATATGCAGATGACATGAAATTGGGTAAACTGATTACATGTGTTACAGATAAGGCATGTCTGCAAAATAACTTGACTTAATTGACCATTTGGGCACAGGGGAATAATATGCTGGTAAATACATCAAAAACTAAGCATACAAGATTTAGGAGACATAAATTGAAAGGTGAATATTTAATACAGCACACAGTGATTGAAACTGTAGACTCATTTAAGGTGCTGGGTATATGGGTAGTTTCAGCTATGTGTATTTCTAATCATATCAACTAATTGGTTAATGATAGTTATTAAACTATAGATTGTATAAAAAGATTTATAAAGTCTAGGAAATCAAAAATAATGAAGTCATTGATTGTTAGTTACATTAGGCTCAAACTTGGGTATGGAATAACAATATGGAAACCCTGTAAGAAAACAAGCATGAGTAACTGGAAAGAGTGCAGCGGAAATATATCAAGGGCATCCGTGGATGTGAAAATTTAAGTTATTATGGAAGACTAAAATATCTGAACGTGTACAGTGTCTCTTATAGATATCTAAGAGGAGATCTTATTCAGGTATGTGAAGATTGGGGAAAGTTGGGCGAAGGCTGCCAGCCTAGTCAAATAGAATTTGATACATAATTCTATCATTTGTATATATAAATGTAAAATACAGGCTTGTGTTCTTAAATGAAAGAAAACACTGTAAAATGTGAACTTCAAGATTGTTGCAACATTGCCATCTGCTGTAAAGAAAACCAAGCCAAGTATTTCAAATGTTCTTTGAAGTTACAATTATCTAAAACAGTGGTGCCGAAGCATCTGGCTGAACACATTCTTTCTATTGTCTTAACTTAAGGAATAATTGCTAGAGTATACATGTGAAATGTCTTTTATTGTTGTAGTTTCCTGAGCAGGTGTTAGCTTGCTAAATAATGCAGTTTGTAGTCTGGGAACTCCAGACTAAGTGTCAAAATTATGTAATGTGAATACTGCGAAAACCTAAGTGTCAAAATGATGTAATTTGGGAGGGCCTTAGCAGAGCTGTTTGTTGGTGTTTTAAAAACTATTGTTGAGAGAGAAACTAGAAGCATTTGTCTTGGACCATCAACCCAGAACTGCTTATGCTCTTTATATCTGTAAGTAGGATTGTAGCACTGTGTTTTCTCTTAAGAATAGCTAAAGATTAGAAAGTTAGATTAAGTGTTTTTCTTTGACATCAGACCTGTCTTACTGTATTGTTTTAAGTTTTTGTGTGACTTCTGAACTCTTAGATATCTCTGTGGTATAGTAGTATTGTCTTGTGTTTTAATTATTTATTATTAAATATTTTAAAAACCTTCACCTGTGGCTGGTTTGTGTAAAAAAGTAGGCTCTAGAGTACATTGCATATTTACAGAGTTCATTGTAGTAGGCCACTCTGATAAGCCTTAGACTGAATAGTCACATTATCAATTGGATAATAATATAGCACAATAATAATTGGACACCCTTTTAAGGGCCTTGGCTAGCTGATAATTGTTAAGCTGGTGGTGGCAGTAATTACTACTGTATAGTCTGGGTAAAGGGGCACAGCTTGAGAATCTGTGTTAGCCTTTCCCAGGAGTGTCTGTGAAGTTGTATAAATACTTATCTCCAAGTGTGTGTGGTGTGTCAGCTACCTTTGCAGGACAAGAAGCACTGGTTGGACAGAGAGGATCCTGGAGGTTAGCTTGCCAGCTAGGCTGAAATCTGGACCCTATAGCTGTGCCAGTGGGGAGTCTTATTGGGGACTTGGAGAGCAAGGGAGCAACCAGCCCCAGACTGACTGTGATATCTGTGTGCACTTAAGGAAAATTGCACTTTACTGTGTGTATTTGTTATCCTTTCCTATTCTATGAGATGCCCTCCCTGGTGTTAGTGGTGAGGATTGAGGCTCCTTGATTGCTGGGCCAGGCCATGGTCATCACATGGTGGTGACAATGGTTGGGATAAGATATCCTCAGTTGTAGTTTGCAGTGGTGGGATTCACTTTACATACTAATTGGCTGGTAGTGGTGTGGGTAGACTGAATCCTGTAGCTTATGTGCAGTGATCTCTGGAGGTGTTTTGTACTCTAAATCAGCCATGCAGTGTATACTCAGAGTTCAGATCACAATTGTTTTATTTCTTTTGTTAGCTTAGTTAGTCAGGGTGAGCAGGCAGCATGTCAGCACAGGAGTATGGAAAGCTGACAAGAAGCCAGCTGGTGGAGATGTGCCAGGCTAGGGGACTGGTGCATGGAAACCTGACTAAGGCAGACCTGATTGCAGCCTTGGTTACAGCTGCATCAGGAAACAGCATCCAGGAGGACAATCAGACTGGCAGTGGCGATACAATATCCTCGGAGAATGGACAGCTCAACCTTTCTGTGAAGGACAATCAGACTGGCAGTGGAGATACAATATCCTGGGAGAATGGGCAGCTCAACCTTTCTGCAGTGGATTTAAAAATCCAGCTGGAGCTAAATTGACTTGAGTTGGAGGCCAGGCATTTGGAGACAGAAGCCGAAGAAAAGGAGCGTCAGAGTAAGCATGAGAGGAAAATGCTGACTCTTTGCTAGAGTCATGGAGGTAATGAGGAAGAGAGTAACTGGACCCCAGAAGCACAACAGGTCAGTAAATTTCTTCCGCAATTTAAAGAGGGGGATAATTTTGATAGTTACATTCACATGTTTAAAAGGGTATGCAAACAGTTTAGTGTTGGCCAAAGGCTCTGGGTATGGTTCCTGACCCCCTTACTCCATGGGAAAGCTGTAACTTGTATATCACAAATGCCTGCCTCTGTCTGTTTTGATTATACTTCTGTAAAGAAATGTCTGTTACAATGTTTAAAGCTAATACCTGAAATTTATAGGAAAATGTTTCATGAGCATAGATGCAAGGCAGATGAAAATGTATGTGAATATGTTGCTGAACTGAGCACTTATTTTCATATTTGGGTGAGTGGATGTCAGGTCACCACTTTTGAAGGGCTGGCAGACCTTCTAGTGAGGGAACAAGCCCTTAGCACTTTGTCTGAGGACATGAGGATCTGGTTAGCTGATAGGCAATGTGCTACTTCAGATGAGTTGGGGAAGAAGGGAGATATATACCTGGCCAGCAGGGCAGCCCTGCACAGGAAGGGGACCCCCAGTACTGCTCATGGGTCTAAAGGAACCCATGGTGGGCAGCACAGACTGCCTCAACAGAATCTGCCAGTAGCAGGGGAAGTCACTAGTCCAGGTACATGTCCAGGACCTAGGGTGAAATGTTTTGAATGCAACCAGTGGGGTCATGTGGCATACAGGTGTCCATGGAGGCAAGGTGGGGAACCAAAGGTGAGGGAGCCAGTAAGTGGGAAAGACAAAATGCCAATAGTGGGTTGTCTTGAGACAACAGGGGTATGGAACTACCATCCTGCAGATGTCCTGAGAGGGAAGGATTTGGATGAGGCAGTCCCATGTACTTATGCAGCTGTACACAGTGAGGCTAGGAGACAAGCGTGTGGGTCTGGTAGCCTGGGGGAGACTCAGACAGACTGCATACTTGCAGCCAGGACTGCTGAGGTGGTTACTTCAGGGAGGGGAGCTACTTTGTAGCAGTGATACTGAATGTGAGCCACAGCTGCTTGTGGGTACTGATGTTCCCTTGGACAGGGTAACTGCAAAGGTAGAGGTGAGTAGTAGTACCCAGGCTGACAGTGATGCACCACTGTCAGAGGATGTCAGACTTCCAGTGGAAGGGGAGCTGTGAAGGGTTACAAGGAAAGAGTTGAGGCAGGCTCAGCTCTCAGACCCTACATTGCAAGGCCTGAGACAGGTATCTAGGGAGGCACCTGATTCTCAAGGGAAGGGGGAATCTGTATACTGGGACAAAGGGTTACTATGCAGAGAGTGGACCCCTGAAGGAGGGCTAGAAGTTGAGAGAGTACAGCAGTTGTAGTGCCTAGAGCATACCATCTGGCGCTTCTAGCCATAGCCCATGATATTCCCTTTGCAGGTCATATGGGCATAAAATGTACAAAGAGGTGTATTATGCAAAACTTCTATTGGCCTGGAATTTCCAGAGATGTAACAGGGTACTGCAGGACCTGTGAGCAGTGCCAAATGGTAGGCAAGGCAGAGGACAAGGTGAAAGCTCCTTTGATGCCTTTGCCTGTGATTGAGGAGCCATTTCAGGGGGTAGCTATGGATATTGTGGGTCCTCTGAGTACCCCAAGTTCCACAGGGAAAAAGTATATCCTAGTGGTAGTGGATTATGCTACACGATACCCTGAGGCAGTGGCTTTGTCATTCATTGAGGCAGAGAAGGTGGCAAACGCTTTGTTAGAGATTTTCAGCAGGGTGGGTTTCCCAAAAGAAATACTGACTGACCGAGGTGCCAGTTTCATGTCAGACCTGCTGGCTTGTCTGTAGAAGTCCTGTGGGGAGAAGCACATGAAGACCACCCCCTACCATCCCCAGACTAATAGTCTTGTTGAGAGGTTAAACTCTACAATCAAGTCCATGCTATGGGCATTTGCAGATCAGTTTAAGAGGGAGGGGCACAAATATTTGCACCATCTGTTGTTTGCTTACAGAGAGGTTCCCCAGGAATCCATGTGTTTTTCATCTTTTGAGTTGTTGTATGGGCATAGGGTGAGGGTACCTCTAGATTTAATTTGAGATGAGTGGGAAGGTGAGTGTAAGTCTCACAAGGAGTCTGTTGTGGCATATGTCCTAAACCTCAGGACAAGGCTCAGGGAACTCATGGGCTTGGCCCAGGAGAACCTGGCAGAAGCCCAACAATAGAAAAAGGTGTGGTATGACAGGAATGCTCGAGCTAGTGAATATGCTGTGGGGCAGCAGGTAATGGTTCTTATTCCTGTTAGACACAACAAGCTGCAAGCAGTTTGGGAGGGATCCTACAAGGTGGTAAGAAAGGTAATTGAAGTTAACTACATGGTGGAAGTGCTAGGCAGATGGCAGGGGGCACAAACTGTACCATGTTAACATGATGAAACCTTACCATGATAGGGAGGCCCTTGTGCTGAGTATTTGCAATGGATTGCAGGAGGAGTCTGAGGGAGATCTGGGGACTGATCTCCTCAGTGAGGCTCGGGCTGACACCTTGGTGGAAGGGGTAGCAATGTCGCAGCAGCTATCTCCTACCCAGGTTCGAGAAATCCGAGCAGTGTTGCAGGAATTTGGGGACATGTTCACTGGGAAACCAAGGAGCACCCACCTGGTGCAGCACCAGGTGGATACAGGACCCTAAAGGCCTATTAGGCAGGCCCCTTATAGGGTGCCTGAGAGAGTCAAACAGACTATTTGGGAAGAGGTACAGAAGATATTGAAACTAGAGGTGATTCAAGAGTCCAACAGTCCCTGGTCCTCATCAGTGATGTTAGTGCCAAAGAAAGATGGCAGCACCAGGTTCTGTGTGGATTACAGGAAATTAAATAGTCACACAGAGTCGGATGCTTACCCCATGCCTAGGACAGATGAGGCCCTAGAGCAGCTGGGTGGGGCTAAGTATCTTACAACCATTGATCTTACCAAGGCTTACTGTCAGGTAACCTTGATTCCCAGCGCTTGACAGAAGTCAGCCTTTGTGACAACCTTTGGCTTGTATGAGTTCACAAAGATGCTCTTTGGGATGAAGAATGCCCCAGTGACTTTCCAGAGGCTGGTGGATAATATCCTAGCAGGAGCATGAGGGTTTGCCCTTGCTTACCTAGAGCATGTCAGGGAGCTACTGGGCAGACTACAGAGGACCGGGTTGACCATTAAGCCAAGCAAATGTCAGGTGGATATGGCAGAGGTCTCCTACCTAGGACATAGAGTGGGGAGTGGTAAGATAAGGCCAGAACCTGCCAAAGTGGAAGCTATTCAGGCGTGGCCTGCACCTATCATCAAAAAGCAGGTAAGGACATTCTTAGGGACAGCAGGGTACTACAGAAAGTTCATCCCCGGTTATAGTACCATAGCTGCTCCCCTCACAGTCCTGATAAGGAAGAACAGGCTAGATAAGGTAGTGTGGACCCCAGCATTTGAGCAGGCATTTCAGAGGCTTAAAGAAGCTTTGGGAGGACCCCCTGTGTTAGCCAGTCGAGATTACAGCAAAGGATTTGTTGTGCAAGAGGATGCTTTGAACCATGGGGTGGGGGCTGTACTTAGCTAGATTTCTTCAGAGGGAGAAGAGCCCCCAGTGGTTTATCTCAGTCATAGGCACCAACCCAGGGAGGAATGCTATGCAGCTGTAGGAAAGGAATATCTAGCTATAGTGTGGGCATTGCCAAAACTTCAGCCTTATCTGTATGGAAGAAAATTCACTGTAATGACAGATCACAACCCTCTAATATGGTTAAACAGAGCCAGTCAGCAAAATGCCAAGCTGCTAAAATTGAGCCTGGGGTTGCAAGCATATGATATGTCGGTGCAGCACCGCAGTGGGATTAGCAATGCCAGTGCGGATGGGCTCTCAAGACAGGGAATGGGGTGAGGTACCCTCAGATAGACCTAACCCTCTCAAGCAGCGTTTCTCAAGGGTCACTTGAAAAACTAGCTTGAGTTCTCCAGAGGAGAAGAGATGTGAAGATTGGGGAAAGATGGGCGAAGGCTGCCAGCCTAGTCAAATAGAATTTGATACATAATTCTATTATTTGCATATATAAATGTAAAATACAGGCTTGTGTTCTTAAATAAAAGAAAACACTGTAAAATGTGAACTTCAAGATTGTTGCAACATTGCCATCTGCTGTAAGAAAAACCAAGCCAAGCATTTCAAATGTTCTTTGAAGTTACAATTATCTAAAACAGTGGTTCTGAAGCATCTGACTGAACCCATTATTTCTTTTGTCTTAACTTAAGGAATAATTGTTAGAATATACATGTGAAATGTCTTTTATTGTTGTAGTTTCCTGAGCAGGTGTTAGCTTGCTAAATAATGCAGTTTGTGGCCTGGGAACTCCAGACTGTGTCAAAATGATGTAATGTGTATACTGGGAAAAAGTAAGTGTCAAAATGATGTAATTTGGGAGGGCCTTAGCAGAGGTGTTTGTTAGTGTTTTAAAAACTATTGTTGAGAGAGAGACTAGAAGCATTTGTCTTGGACCATCAACCCAACACTGCTTATGCTCTTTATATCTGTAAGTAGGATTGTAGCACTGTGTTTTCTCTTAAGAATAGCTAAAGATTAGAAAGTTAGATTAAGTGTTTTTCTTTGACATCAGACCTGTCCTACTGTATTGTTTTAAGTTTCTGTGTGATCTCTGAACTGTTAGATATCTCTGTGATGTAGTAGTATTGTCTTGTGTTTTAATTATTTATTATTAAATATTTTAAAAACCTTTACCTGTGGCTGGTTTGTGTAAAGAAGTAGACTCTAGAGTACATTGCATATTTATAGAGTTCATTGTAGTAGGCCACTCTAATAAGCCTTAGACTCAATAGTCACATTACCAATTGGATAATAATAATATTGCACAGTAATAATTGGACACCCTTTAAAAGGGCCTTTAGGTAGCTGATAATTGTTAAGCTGGTGGTGGCAGTAATTACTACTGTATAGTCTGGGTAAAGGGGCACAGCTGGAGAATCTGTGTCAGCCTTTCCCAGGAGTGTCCGTGAAGTTGAATAAATACTTATCTCAAAGTATGTGTGGTGTGTCAGCTACCTGTGCAGGGACATGAAGCACTGGTTGGACAGAGAGGGTCCTGGAGGTTAACTTGCCAGCTAGGCTGAGATCTGGACCCTATAGCTGTGCCAGTGGGGAGTCTTAATGGGGACCTGGAGAGCAAGGGAGCAACCAGCCCCAGACTGACTGTGATCTCTGTGTGCACTTAAGGGAAATTGTACTTTACTGTGTGTATTTGTTATCCTTTCCTCTATGAGATGCCCTCCCTGGTGTTAGTGGTGAGGATTGAGGCTCCTTGATTGCTTGGCCAGGGCACGGCCATCACAAGGTATATAGGGTATTCAGAGACAACTGCCTCTGGTAATGTTTGGGGTTATCAAAAAGCACTCGAGAATCATCAAACAACCTATGCAGAGGATTGTATAGGAATGAGAAGTGTACTAATTGGTTCTCTGACATAGTAGCTGTTTCTTGGAACAGACTACCATATTACATTAAAGCAAGTATTAGTTTAGATATTTTTAAGAACAGCCTGGACACTTATTATGGGAACAAGTGTTTTGGTATATTGGCAAGCTAGAAGAGCATTAATGCCCATGCTTGAAATATTTGTATGTATGTATGTATGCATGTATATATTAAGAATACACTTCATATGATCTGAAGTTTCTCATAAATAGTACAAGTTACAAAAAAATGCAAAATACAAAAGTTGTTCATTAGATGATGGGCTACATATTAGTTCACAGGTTCATAGGCTCCTAGGTTTGTACTAAGCTAACAACCACAGGGACCTTTTTCTAAGCTTAGCCATGCATCCCAAATCTCTGACAAGTTCTGGTACCCTAGATAAGTGTAAGCAGGGGCGTGGGAGGTAAAACATTTACAAGCATGGGATTTGGAAATGAACCATTTACAGGTTACCTGTGTCTATTAGAGACACAGGCGCCAAACCATGGATTAATGTTCTGTTTCTCATCCAATTGTTCAAGTTACACTTAAGTTGGATTAGGGAGGAACTCTGCTTCACATGGATGGGGTTGTCTATGGGATACATACCTGTCTGTCCAGCAGGTCCTATTTATATTGCAAGCAAGGTTTAATTCTTTAGAATGGGTAATCCTGGTGTTGTTTGTTTTGCGGATATGCAGGAGGTCCATCAGGGTAGGTTCTGACAATGCCTTGTATGCCAAGTATAGATCTCCCCTCAACAGCCTGTAGGAAACAAAACTCAGGGATAGGGCTTTGAGGCACTCTGCAGAGGGCATGTTACTTACACCCTGTATTCTTTTAGTGAGGAAACTCTGTAGATGTTCCAATTGTTGGATGTGCTTGGTTACGTACATACCAAAGGGGCATTGTACTCAATAAAAAGTCTGATGAATACTGAATATATTGGAACAATGACCTCCCTGGACATAGATGCCATACCTTTGGTTTTAAGTTGCACAACATAGAATGATATCCTCACTACTGTATTCATATGGTCAAAGGCTAGATTACTGTCTATGTGTGTCCCCAAGTTCCTGACTGTTGGGCCGACTCTTAGAGGTGTGTTGTCGATATGGTAGTTACCAGGGATGGATGACTTCAGGAAGGAACTATTATGCCTTTCTTGGCATTTAGTTTTAGTCCATGGCTGTGAATTAAGTTATTTGTCTATGTCAGCCATTCCTGGAGAGGATCAGTGCCAGTGGAGATTCTATGACTGCTTCTAATTTGCAATAATCTGCAAATTTGGTTAGCCAAAAACCCTTGGCATTGACCTTCATTTCAGAGAAGTAAATGCCAGAAAGATGCAGTGGCTGGACCAATCCCTGAGGGACTCTGCTTGTGACTGGCCTATTAGTTGAGGTGGACTCCCCAGATCTAACATCCTGGGTCCTGTCTGTGAGCCAGCTGGCTATCCACTGTGTGACATAAGGGTATATACCTAACCTCTTCAGTTTATCAACAGTGTCTGAGTGTGGTATTGTGTCAAATGCCTTGGCCAGGTCAAGGTAGGCAATGTTCATAGGTTCATAGGTTCATACTAGGCTATCTGCCCTAGGGCATTTATAAGCCTAGCCAGAGTGTGTTTGGCTTTCACCATCTATTTTAAATTACTTTTGTTATGCCCTTTTTCAAGGTTAGTATACTGTGCCTCTGTCTAACAGTGACACAGAAGTGATACCCGGGGTAAACCTACGATCTCCCATCCACTCATCAAGATTCCTCTTGAAGAGAGTCAATGAGGGACTCTGCCTAACCTGGACTGGGATTTTATTCCAGAGTGAAGGGAGCCTCTGGGTTATGAATCTGTCCCTCCAGCATGTCCTATTTATTTCAATGCTGAGGTTCAAGTCTCTCAAGCACGTGGCTTGATGGGATTTGGATTTTCTGAGATGCAGCATGCCCATTAATTCCGGGTTGGACATGGCTTTATACGTCAGGCACATATCGCCTCTGAGCAGACGGTATGCCACTGAGTAGAGCTGGAGTTTCTTTAACCGGGCAGCATATGGCATCTGTTTGAGCCCTTTGATCCTCTTGGTGAGGTACTTTTGGGGTCTTTCCAGTTGCTGCAGGTGTCTGGTAAGGTACATCCCAAAAGGGGCATTGTACTCAATTATGGGCCTGATGAGGGATGAGTAAAGAGGCACGATGACCTCCCCTGATCTAGATGTGAATCCCTTCATGATTAGGTGGGCTATATAAAATGTTTTCTAACCACTTTGGCCATGTGGTTGTCAAATGAGAGATTGCTATCAACTTGGGTCCCCAGGTCCCTAATTACTTCTTCTGTACTTAATGGATTACCGCCTATGTGGTAATTTGTGGGCACTTTGTTTTTGCCAAAGGGGATGACTTATACACTTTTTGGCATTTAGCTTGAGGCCATGGCTCTGGCACCAGTTGTCTGTTTCTATGAGGCCCTTTTGGAGGATGCTTGTGTTGGCTGGAGAGTCGATTATGGCACCCAGTTTGCAGTCATCTGCGAACTTGGTCAGCCACAGTCCTTTTGTGTTGGCCTGTACCTCCGAGAAATATATACCGAACAAGAGAGGTCCCAGGACTGAGCCTTGTGGGACGCCACTTGTAACTGGTTTGGAGTCTGACATGGCTCCAGCAATTCTAACCATGTGGGTTCTGTTCTTGAGCCAGTTTGCAACCCATCTAGTGAAATAGGGGTTTATATTTAAGCTGGTGAGCTTATCTATAATGCCAGAGTGGGGTATTATATCGAAGGCTTTTGCGAGGTCCAGGTAGGCTGTGTGGACCACCTTCCCCTCGTCAATGGCCTTGGTGACTGTTTCAAAGAAATCAACCAGGTTTAAGAGGCAGGATCTACCCTTAACAAAGCCGAACTGGGTAGGATCCAGTGTCTGTAGGTCCCCAATATCTTTATTTATGAGGTCCATGATGATCCTTTCCATAGCTTTGCAGACCAAGCTAGTCAGGCTTATGGGGCGATAGTTTCCAGGATCCATTGAGGCACCACCTTTGTGGAGAGGGACTACTGTTGCTGTATGCCAGTCTTTGGGTACATATCCTGTAGTAAGGCTGAGACTGAACAGTAGTTTTATGTTTGGGTTTAGCTCTTCTTGGAGTTCATGTAGGATGCAGCCCGGGACACCGTCTGGTCCCATTGATGCTGTGTTTTTTGCTTTGGAGAGGGCGGCTCTTACCTGAGCATCTGAGATATCAGGGGGGCAGCACTCTGCTGGGATAAATATTTGCCCTTTTGGTGGGGAGGGGGGGGAGATGTTTGCACTGAACCTGTCAGCTAGCATGTTGGCAATGTCTGTGGGTTTGGTGTATTTTTTGTCATTTTGGACTAATTCTGAGCATATCTGGGAATTCCGACCCAGGTTACTAACATAACTAAAGAAAGCCTTGTGATTATCCTTAGTGTCCTGTGCAATTTTTCTCTCGAAGCTGGCCTTAGACGATTTTATGAGTGCCCATAGTTTTTTGCTAATACTGATCAGAGAGGCCTTCCCTTTTTGGGATTTTGCTCTATCATGTAGTAGCTTCCTCCTTCTATTGTATAGATTGTTTATGGCTGTGGTCCACCAGACAGGATGTCTGCCTTTAGAGGATTGGGTCTTGGTTTTATTTGGGATTGCATGATCCATGCATTCCTGAAAGTGTTCATAGAATGGTTTATAAAGGATTCTGTGGTCTGGGCCGTATTTTCCACAGGCCCGGCGGCTTTGAAGGATTCCACCTCAGTTTTGAGGAGTGTGAAATTTGCTTTAGAGAAGTTTTTCACCTTGGTTTTCTGGGCAGGGGGTGGGGTCAGGATGTGAATATCCAGTGAGATTAGTTTATGGTCTGATCTTACCAATGAGGGATACACTTCTGGTCTGGAGCATAAAGTCCCCATGTTGGTGATGATCAGGTCCAGTATGTTTTCCCCTCTTGTGGGAGTGGTAACAAGTTGTTCCATAGCATTTGAGTTTATAAATTCTAGGAACCTTTGGGCTAGGGTGTTGGAGCTAGAGTAATGCTCCCAGTCTATGTTTGGGTAGTTGAAGTTGCCCAATATAATGGTGTTTGGAGAGACCTTCATATTTTCCAGTGTTCTCAGGAAGGCCGAGTGGGGTTCCTGGGTTTGGGAGGGTGGTCTGTAGCAGGCTATAAACTGGAAGGCAGTTTTACCCACTGTTAGTTGCACATGGATAGTCTCTGATGCTTCGTGCTGTGCCACCAACCTGGAGGTGTGGGTATCTTTGACAAATATTGATACTCCCCCTCCTTTTGTCGTTCGGTCCAAGTTTTGGGGCCGAAAAGCATGGTATGAGGTATAACCTGGTAGTGCTGGGGTGCTCTCGGGAGCCTTGAACCAGGTTTCTGTTACTGCACAGATATCGATGTTCTCCATGCTAAGGAGAGTTTTGAGTGCGTGCATCTTGAGGTTTAGACTTCTGGCATTGAGTAGCATTACTCTTAGTTTCTTATCCCATGTGATACCTATGGAGGTGGGTTTGTCTTTTGAGCCTTGCCTAAAAAGGCACTATGGGGGTAGCAAGAGCCTTTGCCAATATCTGAAAGCCCAGGGGTGACAGGTGCAAGCCGTCCCTAGTGAAGCATCGTGGCTTGTCGAGCATGTCATCCCAGGCTGACAGGCATTGGATCCCCTTTGAATGACACCAATACTTAAGCCAATTATTGAAATTGATCATCTTGTCTTCATATTGTGGCATCATTCTTGGTGAGGGTAAGATGCTACTCAAGGTCAGGGTCATACCGGCCTGGGCTACATGCTCAGAGAGCTCCTCTATGTCTCTTTTCATGTAGTCCAGGGAGGTACATCTCAGGTCATTCACACCAGCATGGACAATGACTGAGTCATATTTGTACTTGCCTTGGAGTGACCTGAGTGCTTGTGTTATGTGGCGGATCCTAGCGCCCAACAGGCAGCTCACCGTGACCTTCTCCTTGTACAGCCTGGTGAGCGGGACGTCAGTGTGCCTGACGATAGAGTCACCTATTACAAGTGTATCAGGTGTGTTGTTTAGCCTTAAGGGCTGTGACTGTTCGACACACTGGCTTTGTGAGCTATGTGTTGTACGTGTTTTGTTTTGGGGTAGCGGTTGCTTGGGTGTCTGCTTTGGAGGTCTCTGCTGCTTAGGCAGATTTTTATTTAGAGCCTCCGAGTATGTTTTTGTGTGTTTATGTGTTTGGTTTGCTGTCGTGGTAGGTCTATGTGAGACTGGAATTGTAGTGAGTGTGGTTTCCTTCTCCTCCTGACTGGCTACTCCAGTACTGAGTTGAGAGAGCTTAGCCTCCAGTTTGGCTATATGGTTGCATCTCTCACATGTGTTGGAATTTGTTGGGAGGAGGAGAGAGTTGTCTGTGTACATGAGGCAGTTGTAACATTGCCTCAAGATTCCCAGATTCACCAGTTGGACCGGAGAGGAGATTGACAACTGACCTTTGGACATGCTAGAATAGTATTGGGAATTCCTTTATAATCAAAAAAAAGGGCCAATGGGGAACAAGGTACTCAAGGGGAGTTTGTGAGGGTGTAGTGCTTTTAATTTTTTTAGTGCTGACTTATATAATTGCTTTAGTGAGCAAGTATGTGAACCATTTTTCCCTAATCCATTGCTTTGGTGACCTTATCAAAGAAGTCCAACAGGTTGAGTAGGCATGATCTACCCTTGGCAAAACCAAACTAGGCTGGGTCCAGTATTTGGAGGTTTCCCATGCCATTATTGATCATATCCATGATAATTCTTTCCATGGCTTTGCATATAAGACTAGTGAAACTTATGGGTCTGTAGTTTCCAGGGTCTGTAGATGTCCCACCTTTGTGCAGAGGGATGACTGTTGCCTTTCTCCATCCATGAGGCATGAACCCTACTTAGAAGCTAAAGTGACACAGCAATTCCATAGGGTCGGATAGGTCATGTTTCATGCTATTTAGAAGGCATCCTGGGATATTGTCTGGGCCCATTGATGTAGTGTTCTTGGTCTTAGAGAGAGCATTAAGGACCTGTTCCCTAGTGATAGTAGGAAGAGTTATAATACTTTGTCTATCAGAGTCAGTAATGTACTGTTTTACTCTATAGAGGGAACCTAGTTTTTGGTGTGTCTTTTTTATGGCTTGCTAAAGGTGGAGATCAAATTTTAGGTAGTCATTTACAATCACACCTAGTAGTTTGGTGTTGGATACCAGTTCTTTATTGGTCTTGTTGGATGACAAAATATTAAAGGAAATTTTTTGGGAATTGTTAGGTCATGTTGCTGGGGACTTGAGGATGATATCTAATTTATAATCACCCACAAACTTGCTTAACCTAAGATCCTTGTTTGTGATTTAGTGAACAGAGAAGTAAATGCTGAATAGCAGAGTTCTGAAGACACATCCTTAGGAAACTCTACTGGTCACCTTCTTCTCCTGAAGAAGGACCCGCCATGCTGTTTAGTTATTGTCTTTCTGTTAGGTCAGACCCCTTTCTTCCTTTCTGTCATCTCCAAGGATGCTAAGCCTATTTCTCCTGGGGACAAAGTTAAATATTTAAGACTCACTGTTGACCAGGATATATCCTGTGGTACTCATACAGCTATCAGTGTCAAGAAGTCTCAGCAACAGTTTGTTCTCTACAAGATAAGCAGTACCTTACTCACAGCAAGGCTCAGAGTAGCCCAATCTGATATCCTGCTCCATCTGTTGTCTGGCAGTGTGGTCAGTTGTATATTGCAACTTTTTTTTACAGTGTCTACTTACAGCCTATGCTAAAATTGTAAAGTTTGCTGGTGATGTGCCCTGTCACCATTTCTGCATTTGGGGTGGCTTATTAAAGCTGCCTGTGCTCAAGTATACATTTCAGTCCAAAGTGCTAAAAATAAATTAATAAAAACAGTTTTACTAAAATCAGCCAGTCAAAATGGGAAAGGATTAATGCCACCTTCAAGTGACAGTACCTAAGACTCTTCTCTGCTATTGAGACAGTGATCGTCAAATATAGGCCTACTTGCCTATGCAGTTTTAGGGACTGTTCCTGCTTTACATGTATTAAAAATGTGTTCTACTCTTCTTTTAAGCAGTCCTGAAGCTGTGCTGTTCCTGGCATCACAAACCCAAATTTATGGCATATAATATGGGCCAGTAAATCATCCCTTTTCCACATATAAATTTCAGCACTGTTGCTTACGAACATTGTGGATTAAATACTTTGCTTCATTATTAAGATCAGTTATCTGACATGAATACCACTGAATTTCTTTTCACAATAATTCTAGATAAATCCAAAATAATGGAGCAGACATAGGCCCAAAATCAGGGACAATTTTTAAACAGTATTCTTATTCACTGAAAAAGTTGATTTAACAACAATTTTGCATCAACATATATTTTCTGAAAATACCAGGTTGCAAGGCAAAGACAGAAAGATAAAGAAGATAGTCAGACACCCTTCATAAGGGATTCCAGCAACAACCTGCTTACCAGCCCACAGGACATGAAAGGCAGATGGAAGGAGTATTTCCAGCAGCTTCTGAATGAAGAAAACCCCACAGAAGTGGTACTGCCCCAGAAACAGCCTACAATGAGAGTAGAAGAGGAGCCCAGCTTAGAAGAAGTAAGAGCAGCACTAAGGAAAATGAAGTCAGGGAAAGCAGCAGGCTCAGATGAGGTCACAGCAGATATGATAAAGATGCTGGGTGAGCTAGGGGAGAAATGGCTCCTGAGGGTACTAATTGCGGTGTGGAGAGAAAGGCATATTCCAGATGACTGGAGAATAAGCATACTCATGCCAGTGTACAAGAACAAAGGGGACATCCACAACTGTGGACAGTACAGAGGCATCAAACTCCTACCATATTGCATGAAAGTTCTGGAGAGGGTGACTGATAAACGGATACGCAGAATAGTACAATGTAAGATGGGAGATGAACAGTTCGGATTCAGATCAGGATGCAGCACAATTGACCCAATGTTTGCATTGAGACAGATACTTGAGAAGAAACTAGAGCAGAGGAGAGAGTCAAACTGGGCTTTCCTAGACTCGGAGAAAGCATATGACAAGGTCCCAAGAAAGCTGATCTGGGCAGTACTGCGGTGGTTTGAAGTCCCAGAAACATTGGTAGAATTAGTACAGGCTATGTACAACGAACAAGTGACTCAAGTACGAACAGTGTTTGGCCTCACTGAGGGGTTCCCAGTGGGAGTGGGTGTACACCAGGGTTCAGCTCTGAGCCCACTGCTGTTCATACTGGTAATGGACTACATCAGCAAACAGGTTGGAGGGGTCAGAGTAACAAAGCTGCTGTATGTAAATGATGTGGCAGTACAGGCAGACTCTGATCTAGAACTTCAGCAAAGGACAGGAGAATGGAATGCAAATCTGAAGGCACATGGGATGAAACTAAGCACAGATAAGACAGTGGTAATGGCAGCAGATTGGGGAAATCAGAAGAAGCTGAGAATAGAGATAGATGGGAAGATAGTGGAACAGGTAAACAGCTTCAAGTATCTGGGAGGGGTGGTTGAGTAGAAGGGTAGTCTGAATGAAGAAGTCAAAGCTAGAATCAGAGGGGCTGCAGCCAACTGGCATAGAGTATCAGGTGTAGTATATGACAGAAGAATGCCAAAGAAGCTGAAAAGTAAGGTGTATAAGACAGTGGTTTGACCAGTACTACTGTATGGTACAGAAACCTGGGCAGTAAAGGCAGAACAGTTGAAGAAGCTAGAGGTGATGGAAATTAAGTGCCTGAGAAAGGTGGTAGGGTGCACACTGCGGGACAGGCGAAGAAATGAGGACAGAAGAGCAGAAGCCAAAGTAGCTCCAATTGCAGAAAAGATCAAAGAAAACAGATTACAATGGTATGGGCACATGTGTAGAAAAGCAGAAGACAATCTGGTGAGGGAGATTTGGGACAGACAGGAAGAAGGTAAGAGGAAGCGAGGGCGTCCAGCAAAGAGGTGGATGGATTGTGTGAAAGAAGATCTGCGACAGTCAGGCATGAGTGCTGAAGAAGGCAGGAGAGTGGCACTGAATCGAGAGAGTTGGCGACAGTTAATACAATACCCCGACCCCATGTAAATGCGAAAAAGGGGATGGTGATGATGATGATGATATATTTTCTGAAAAAAAAGTATGAATCTCTGATGCCCAGCATTTTTGACTGACTGTAATTCTCGGTGTTGTACAAGAAAATCAAAAAATTTATAAACGACAAGGCAAAAATATGAGGGAAAATCAGTGATGTTTTGCTAAATCAGGGATATTTGAGAGGATTGCTAATGTGTCAGCATTTAAGATAACTGATGCACATTTATGCAATGTTTAATACTTTACTATGTATATTTTAATACTGTTGTTGCCTAATGTATTGTTTAATGACAGAGCTTTTCACTCCAGGGTTTATACCTAGTTAAGATAACATGGAACTCAGCTGTAATTAATGAAGTAATTGATAGATACTCAGATAACTAGACAACTAGACAGGCAGATACTGAGAGATAGACTCATCAAAGTTCTCCAGGTAATGGATAATTAGTGCGCTATGCAATCAAATACAGAACAGATAAGCATTGAGACAGATACTTGAGAAGAAACTAGAGCAGAGGAGAGAGTCAAATTGGGCTTTCCTAGACTCGGAGAAAGCATATGACAAGGTCCCAAGAAAGCTGATCTGGGCAGTACTGCAGTGGTTTGAAGTCCCAGAAACATTGGTAGAATTAGTACAGGCTATGTACAAGGACCCAGTGACTCAAGCACGAACAGTGTTTGGCCTCACTGAGGGGTTCCCAGTGGGAGTGGGTGTACACCAGGGTTCAGCTCCGAGCCCACTGCTGTTCATACTGGTAATGGACTACATCAGCAAACAGGTTGGAGGGGTCAGAGCAACAAAGCTGCTATATGCAAACAATGTGGCAGTACAGGCAGACTCTGATCTAGAACTTCAGCAAAGGACAGGAGAACGGAATGCAAACCTGAAGGCACATGGGATGAAACTAAGCACAGATAAGACAGTGGTAATGGCAGCAGATTGGGGAAATCAGAAGAAACTGAGAATAGAGATAGATGGGAAGATAGTGGAACAGGTAAACAGCTTCAAGTATCTGGGAGGGGTGGTTGAGGAGAAGGGTAGTCTGAATGAAGACGTCAAAGCTAGAATCAGAGGGGCTGCAGCCAACTGGCATAGAGTATCAGGTGTAGTAAATGACAGAAGAATGCCAAAGAAGCTGAAAAGTAAGGTGTATAAGACAGTGGTGCGACTAGTACTACTGTATGGTACAGAAACCTGGGCAGTAAAGGCAGAACAGTTGAAGAAGCTAGAGGTGATGGAAATTAAGTGCCTGAGAAAGGTGGCAGGATGCACACTGCGGGACAGGCGAAGAAATGAGGACATAAGAGCAGAAGCCAAAGTAGCTCCAATTGCAGAAAAGATCAAAGAGAACAGATTACGATGGTATGGGTACATGTGTAGAAAAGCAGAAGACAATCTGGTGAGGGAGATTTGGGACAGACAGGAAGAAGGTAAGAGGAAGCGAGGGCATCCAGCAAAGAGGTGGATGGATTGTGTGAAAGAAGATCTGCGACAGTCAGGCATGAGTGTTGAAGAAAGCAGGAGTGTGGCACTGAATCGAGAGAGTTGGCGACAGTTAACAAGATACCCCGACCCCATGTAAATGGGAAAAAGGGGATGATGATGATGATGATGATATATTTTCTGAAAAAAAAGTATGAATCTCTGATGCCCAGCATTTTTGACTGACTGTAATTCTCAGTGTTGTACAAGAAAATCAAAAAATTTATAAACGACAAGGCAAAAATATGAGGGAAAATCACTGATGTTTTGCTAAATCAGGGATATTTGAGAGGATTGCTAATGTGTCAGCATTTAAGATAACTGATGCACATTTATGCAATGTTTAATACTTTACTATGTATATTTTAATACTGTTGTTGCCTAATGTATTGTTTAATGACAGAGCTTTTCACTCCAGGGTTTATACCTAGTTGAGATAACATGGAACTCAGCTGTAATTAATGAAGTAATTGATAGATACTCAGATAACTAGACAACTAGACAGGCAGATACTGAGAGATAGACTCATCAAAGTTCTCCAGGTAATGGATAATTAGTGCGCTATGCAATCAAATACAGAACAGATAAAATTGCAGACTTCAGAGAATGAAACTATATATTTTCTGCACTGTGTTCCATGACAACTAGATTTTCATGTGTGTTGCATACCTTACTAAAACTCAATAAAACAATGTTTAGGGGATGTGATTCAGATATTCAGAATAAATATAATAAATGCATTTATCACAGTGTTATTTGTAAGGAGATGCCTCATGAACTATGAACTTCCAGGTATAGGCAAAAGGAAAATAACATTAAATATCATTGTTGTATGTTTTATTCACCTCCATTTGCACTGTTAGATATCCCAAACAGCACTTACAGATATGCACATGCTGGTTAGCTCAAGCACTGACAAACATGTTACTTGCATATATTGTCTGCCCCAGTTAGACTTATTGCATACTTATTGACAATGCTACATATGTAGGCTGGTTCCTTTCTATTGCTGCAATGATATAATGGACTCTGAATTGCATAGGCATAATGCACTATGAAAACCTATAGAGGATAGATTTTTGCAGTGGGTTAAGCCCTTCCTAATCCCAGAGGTTATGTGTCATGGTGGCCAAGGAAGTGTAATATCTGTCTTGGTCAAAGAAGAATGAAACAAAGCTCCTGAATGAAAAGAAGCTCCTTACCTTTTCACAGTCATAGCTCTTACAAAATGTAATGAAGGTAGAGTTGTTAGAACCAGATATTGCTTGGGACAAATGAGATCATTTAATTGTCCTTTTCCTAGCTTGTGTGCAAATATTTTACATTTGAGGTAGAAATGAATTAACGAGTATGAAAGATGAGGCAATCTATGATGCTCTTTACCATGCCTTCTCCTTAACATATGAGATGGAGGTTGTTTTCAGTATGTTGGTAGGTATTGGATGAAGAAAGTGGAGTTTCATCAACTTTTGCTTCTAGAACTATTATTTTATCAAAATTGGGGCACAGGAGAGGGGTTCATAGGTAAGGAATAGGCTAGCTATGCTTGCAGGTCATTTTAAGTTTAGTTAATTTTCCTTCAAAGGAGAGAAACAAACGCTGTTTCCGTGAGGTAAACACTTTAATCATTCTACTAATCCCCAACACCCTAGGTTCATAGGTAAATACTAGGTACTCAGCCTGTTATTATAAACCTAGTTTATAATCAGACAGCGACTAAAGGTGAGAATAAGGGTCTATACCACTGCATTGAATGCTTAATTGAGCGACTCTATATTTGTCGAATCCTATTCTTCAGCAAAAGCTCAATTAAGCAAATGATCATTTCAGTGAACAATGTCCTAGGGAAAGGACATGCTTGGCCATCAATAGTACGATCTCGGAGTAGGTGTGTGTGTGTATATATATATATATATATATATATATATATATATATAGTTGGGGTGTGTGGGGGACAAATCCCCCCACTTTGCAAGGTTTTACATTTTGTTGTATTCGTTCCAGTCAGTAGCTGGCCTACTAGTTTTTTTCCCTAGGAAATGTTTGGCTGGAACGGTTGTTCGCTTAATTGAGCTTTCGCTGATCTGAGTTTGAAGAATAGCGATTCGCTCAATTAAGCTTTCAACAAAGTAATATAGTCCCGAGAATCAAACCTTCTACTTTGTGTCTTTGAGGTAAACACATTGACCATTATGCACATTTCTTAAAGATCCTGAATTTATTTATTTTTTCTGACTGGAAATATTATCTGAAAAAGAATGTGGAAATTGTAGGAGCTCCCCCATCAATGTTTTGGTTATATTTTCTAGTATATGTAAAAACAGCGACATAAACTATAATTCAGATAATAAATAGTGCAATGTTTGTAGTGCCCAGGAAATAATATATCATTAGTGTATATCAATGCTGTTTGTTTATATGTTTTACATTTGTTAATGAGGGAAGTGCACTTGCCTGGTAATCCTTTTCAGCAACCCAGGCTAATGCACAAAAAAAGCAATAAAATTAGTAATATTGTGACTACATTAACTAAAATCTGCAATTGTGTGTGCATATCACATCAACTATGTATCATTTGGGTTATAAGATATTGAATAGGCACAAGTTAGTAAGATTTAAAGAAAACTCTGTCACTACATTAAAATGTACAGTTGTGTGTGAATATCACGTTGACTATGTACCATTTAGGTTGTATGATACTGAATAGGCACAAGTTAGTAAGATTTAAAGAAAACTGTCACTACATTAAAATGTACAGTTGTGTGTGAATATCCTACTGACTATGTATCATTTGGGTTATAAGATATTGAATAGGCACAAGTTAGTAAGATTTAAAGAAAACTCTGTCACTACATTAAAATGTACAGTTGTGTGTGAATATCACGTTGACTATGTACCATTTAGGTTGTATGATACTGAATAGGCACAAGTTAGTAAGATTTAAAGAAAACTGTCACTACATTAAAATGTACAGTTGTGTGTGAATATCCTACTGACTATGTATCATTTGGGTTATAAGATATTGAATAGGCACAAGTTAGTAAGATTTAAAGAAAACTGTCACTACATTAAAATGTACAGTTGTGTGTGAATATCCTACTGACTATGTATCATTTGGGTTATAAGATATTGAATAGGCACAAGTTAGTAAGATTTAAACAAAACGTGTGACAGATATCAATTCACTTTTCAATATAGGATATCTTGGTCTGCAGAAGGTAATATCATACAATATAGCATGCATAGAAAAGAGGACAATAGTATAGATAGTTTGTCAATATGACATGGTGAAAGAGCATCAGTTATAACAATTAGTGTGAAGTAACATGGAAGGTGGAATTTTGTAAAAGAAGCTTAATTCTTGAATGTCGGTGCTTAGAAATTAGTAGATTAAGAATACATTGCCCTTAAAAGTAATGTGTGCACTCACATGGGTTTCTTAACCTCATATGCATGGTTCACACATCTAATTGAGTACAGACGGGTGGCGGCTGTGGTTTGGTGATACTTCAGATATTTATGACACAATAACTCTACAATGTAGGATTTAGATGAGAGGTGCAGAACTGCAGCAGTTTGGAGAAAGCTTGGATAATATGTGAAGGCAGAGAGTGTTAGCTGCAGAACAGACGATGTAGATGGAGAAAATAGAAATGTAAAGGGTTGTTAAGGATGAGAAGGTGGATACTATCTGAGAAGTTAGGAGTCTAAAACATACTATGGTACTGTGTTTGGGAAGGATTGCTTGTTCAGCATAAATAAAAGTTAGAGGGCTGACCATGAGGGCAATAATAATATTAAAGGGGAAAGGTTTGAAGAGATTTTAGTGAGATTTATAGCGTCTACTTTGCGTCTATATTACGTAATCGAACTTTTAAAAGTTCAAACTTCATATGGTCGACACCATATGATCAAACTGTTAAAAGTTCGAAAATGTAATAAAAAAAAATAAACCAAAGAAAAAACCTACCTGAACGGTTTAAGCAGGGGGGCAAGCAAGCCCCCACTGCACCCCCCACCTCGCTCTTTAAATATACGAACTCTGAGATCGCACTACAGTGCAGAAAAGGGAAATCTTCCCATTCCACACTGTACGGAGATCTCCGTTGAAACGTTTGAACTTTTAAATGTTCAATCATATGGTGTCGAACATATGATGTTTGTACATTTAAGAGTTTGACAACGTGATATAGACCCTCTAGTTTAATACGGGGTATCAAGGTGAGAGCAATAACTTTCTTGTTGAAGATTATTTTTGAAAATATATATAAAGTTAGCATAGCTATTGCTGTCTCAAGTGTTTGAGGAAGTTTATTCCAAATCCTGAAAACAGTTTTGTACAAGGCTCTTTTTCACCTATTACTAGAGTAAGTAGGTTTGCAGAGAATATTTTTTTTTCCTTTTTTGAGTTATGAAGTGGTACAGATTGGTTCACAATTTTACTTTATTTAGTAGTGGGCAGTAGTAGTATTTGCTAATGAGTATGAAAGTGAGTGTTTTAGTAGAAAATATGCCCTGGCTGGTATTGAAACCCAGTCTAATTTATTAATTAGTTTTATTTTCAGTATTTTGCAAGCTGTCCACATTTTGATAAGACTGTAGGGAGATAATTGAAAGTGAGGATTCTTTTTTCTGTAGAAGAACATTAATTTTAATGACTTTCCTGGATGGAGTGGATAACAAATTACATATCTTGTATGCGGTTTTTAGCTGCATTAGCATTTTACGGATTTGGGCCTCAACATGATGAACGAATGAGAGAGTCTGATTTAGTGTTATTCCAACGTATCTCTGTTGGGTTGCAGTTAGGAGAGAGAGTCCCTGCAAGTTCAGTAATGAAAGTTTGATGAGTCTCACATACTCTCTTAACTGTAGCCCAGACAGTGACAGCCATATGGTCTTTTACCAACACATATGTATGTAGGTATATATATATGGGTCCCTTTCAGATTACCGAAGTTTCAAAACTTCGAACATCATATGGCCACGACCATATATTCAAAGTTTTGAAACTTTGAACATTTTGAATGGAGATTGCTGTACAGCTTGAAATGGGAAATTCACTGTTTTCCTCACTGTGGTGAGATCTCAGAGTTGGTATATTTAATTAGCAGGGGGTGTGGGGGACAGGGGGGGCTTGCCCCCCCGTAAAAACATAAAAAATGATTTTATTTTTTTATTTTAGTTTTGAAGTTTCAAAACTTCAGTTATATGGTCTTGGCCATATGATATTCGAAGTTTTGAAACTTTGGTAATCTGGCAGAGTCATATATATATATATATATATATATATATATATATATATATATATATATATATATATATATATATTGGTTGGTGACAGTGGGATTATAAATGACTGTCATGATTTGCTATAGGTGACTTAACTTTTGGAGTCAGTTTTACAGATAGTGGCTATATTCTACTGTTTAAGCTGTTCTGTCGAGTCTGGAGAAGCACTCAGCTTTGTAGAAGATTGATGCTTGAAGAATTAATGGGACTTGTTTAGACTACACACTTGGACATTACTGATACTGGGTAGGTTTTCCTGCTGGCTCAGTTGAAACAACAGTCCACTTCCCACAAAAACATGGCTCCAGTAAGACATTCTGGTACATTCTTAGAAGCCTAAAGGATACTACAGGTTTGAACCTTCTATCCTACACTAAACCTTGAACATACCTACCTGGTGAAAGGACTCCCTGCAGACCAAATCCATTCAAGTCTACTATAGCATAAAGACTTGCCATCCTGCTTAATGAACCCTGTTCACTAGGAGGCAAGAAAGTATGTGTTAAAAGTGGTATTATTTAAACACTTGCTTAATATCTAATGTACGTACTATATGCTACTTTAGCCAGGATACCCAGCAGCCATTCTCTCCCCTCTTTATCCCCTAGCATTTAGATCCTTTATCACTTCTGTGCTGTCTCCTGAAACTATTCCTTAAGAGCCTTCCCTAACCCTGATATATTTCTCTGCTCACTTGCCTCTGTTGTTATTACTCTAACTGACCACTAGATGGCATTCTAAACTAGGACAGTACGTAACTCTTCCATTCTTCCCTGATCTCCATAGCTTTTTAATGTTTCTGTCCTAGGCTTGTGAACTGTCTTTCTGCCCTATCTCTACCTGCTACTCACTGCTTACTTTGCTTTGCTACTACTTACCTTCACGACAAATATTACCTATCCCCCTTGACCTACCCTGTCTCAACCAAGGAACTCAGTAATCAACTGCTTACTGTTAGTTTTTGGTTGACTGTCTCACCTACCTGTCTGAACCCACTCCATTCGCCCTACGGGCTCACTCAGCTCCCCTACCCTGCCCCCAATTCCCACCCGCCCCAGCACATCTACATTTATACCTAACAAACTCCTCCTACCAAACCTACTATCCAATCACAGTCCTCTTCCAATTACCCCTCCCCTATTCTCTAATCAGAGAACACTCCACCTCTCTTTCCCCTCCCACTACTACTCCTCCCACTACAATTTTCCTATACCCCTATACACTCATTCTTCCAATATCCCTGCCTACAATATCTAACTCTCTCCATTCACTTCTAGACCTTCCCTTCTCAACTAGCATTCCACATTATTCTTCTCTTCACTGTACATTACCCTTCCCTATCCTAACATGCCCTACCAAATCCCCTTAACTATTCAACTCCCTAGCTCCCTTCTCATCTTACTAATACCTCTGTATCTTGCTACTTCTTACTCCCATAATGCTCCTCCATTCCTCCCTCCTACTCATACTATCCCTAACCCCCAACCACAACCTCTCCAACTCCCTCACTTTCACTCCATATCCTCCTCCCTTATTCCACCCAACCTATTGCATCTTTTTCATCCCAAACTATTCCATACCTCAACTAAAACTCTCTCTCTGAAACTTCTGCTAAACCCTAACAAATACCTACTATACAAACCTTACAGACCAAAACTTATCACCTACAATGTCCTAGCCTTATCTGGAGACATTCATCCTAACCCTGGCCCTTGCCTCAGCACAAACTACTCCATCCCTCCACCCTCTTCCTCACATACAACAAATAACACTTCCCACCCTTTCTCTTCTCCTCCCACTTCCCCCCTTAGCACTCTGAAGATCTTCACTATCAATGCCCAGAGCCTTAACAACAAATGTCACCATGTACAAGCCTGGATTAATCACATTCAACCCGACATCCTAGCCATCTCTGAAACTTGGCTAAAACCCCATATCACTGAGTCTGAAATATTACCTCCTGGTTACCATATCCTGAGAAGTGACCGTTTAAACAAAAAAGGCAGAGGCTCTGCTCTAATTTACTCCAATCTTCTCTCTCTAATTCCTCTTCAAATCCCTACCCCTAATTTCAAAAATTCCGAAATCACAGCAAGCCTTCTCCGATTAAATAAACATAAAAATATCTGATTCATTTCCTTATACATCTCCCCAGGCAACAATATTTCCACCCTTGAAGATATTCTATACTGGGCCTCAACTCAAATAAAATATGAAACCTATATTCTAGGCGATGTCAATATCGACTGGAATAAAATTAACACACCATCCCCCACACTTTCCATCAACCTTCTAAACTTCACCCAAGTAATCTCTTCAACTACTCGCCCTAACAAAAAGCACCCCCAGGGTCCATCTTAGATTGGATTCTAGTCTCCCATCCAAACAAAATCACTCTCTGTGGTACTATCCCTGACACCTTCAGTGACCATCTCCCTGCTTTCATCCATTGATCAAGCAGCTCTATCCAACACCAACGTCTCTACATTCAAACTCATAACCTCAGCAACTTCAACCCCTTAATTTTTTCTAACATCTTTAAACAAATTAACTGGCAACCTCTAAATACCCTCCCACTCGACAATGCTGTTGAGCATTTTAACTCTATCTTCCTAGATACTCTTAACTCCTTAGCCCCCCTAAGAAATAAGCAAATCAAAACTAGTTCTACACCATGGCTGACCAAAGAAACTAAACAAATTATGCATCACAGAAACAAATCCTGGAAGCTCTATCAGAAAAATAAATTGTCCTCTACCTTACTCCTATATACCCAACTCCGCAACCAAGTAAAAAAAAACTTATTACCAAGGACAAAAAAAAACTACTATAATAAACTCCAGTCCAATAACAATAAAAACCCAAAACAATTCTGGAAATCAGTCAACTCCCTACTTCATCCCGGATCTCAAAACAACCCTTGCCCTGACCCTAATCTATCCGACAGTGAACTGAGCTCCCACTTCAATACCTTCTTTACTGAATCCATAGCTAAGCTAATCAAAACATTCCCTAATAACAACCCACCTAACTCCCTTTTCATTCACCCAACAACCCAAACAACAATCCCCTCAATTTCCATCTCAAACCTGTTTCCACCACTTTTATAAAAAAGCTTCTATCCAAGCTAAAGCCATGCTCAAATGCCCCTGATAATATTCCCTCTTCCTTCCTCAAACATGCAGCTGAAGGTATCGCTCTCCCAATTAGTATTCTGATTAATAGATCCTTAAATGAGTCATACGTACCAAAACTCTGGCATTCAGCCTACATCCTACCTCTTCACAAAGGAGGCAAAAACACCACTATTTCTAACTTCCGCACCATCGCCCTAATCTCTGCAATATCTAAAATTCTAGAAAAATGTGTCCACCACCATCTTTTACCTTATCTAATTCAAAATCACCTCCTAACACCCACCCAGCAAGGCTTCCGTCCTGGCCACAGTACCATAACTGCCCTACTATCCTTCCTAGAAACTGTCAATCAAGCACGAGACTCTGGACTCATTGCATCCACAGTACTGCTAGATCTTTCAAAAGCCTTTGACACCATCTCCCACACTCGCCTTCTTCATCATCTGGCTAATCTCAATCTCTCCCCAAATACTCTTTCCTGGTTCTCCAGTTACCTATCTGATAGATCTCAAGCAGTCAAATGGAAGAACTCCTTCTTTTCCTTCTTGCTTACACCTACTGGTGTTCCTCAGGGGTCCATCCTTGGACCCATGCCTTTCAACATCTTTATAAATAACCTTCACACCTTCATCCCTGACACCACAGTCATCCAATATGCTGATGACTCTACCTTGGTCTGCTCTGCCCCAATCTTTCCTGAACTACTGACCAAAACCCAATTAGCCTTTACCACTACAGAGAACTGGATGCACCAAAACCACCTTTCTCTCAACTCCAATACATCCAAAATACTAATTTTTCTCCCCTCCAAGGTTTCCTCTTTGGAAAAAAACACTTTCAATGTCCTAAGCCAAACTAACACTGCCATTGAAGTGGCCCCCTCTGCAAAACTCCTTGGCATTACCATAGATGAACACCTCAAATTTGATCTTCGCATACAACAAAACATAAAGAAAACCCACCAAAAGCTAGGTATGCTATATAGGAACAATCACTTTCTTTCCATCTCCACTAGGCATACCCTGGTAACCACTTACCTCCTACCTTACCTTCTATATGAAGCCCCTCTTCTAACCAATTTGTTACCAACACCTCTAAGCTCAAAGCTTGCTATAATAAAATCCCTAAATTTGCCACCAAATCCAAAACATCAACTCACCACTGCCTCAGCCTTCACTCTCTGAACTGGTTAGAACTCCCTAACCACCTAGACTATCTACAACTAACCACTGCTCACAAACTAATATTCTCCCCTGATAAATGCCCAGCCTTAAAGGACATCCTCCCTCCATACATCCCTAACAGATCACTGAGATCTGAACACCAAAACCTAATCTCCATTCTTAAACCCAAACGACCCGCTGGCCAGCTTTTACTCTCCTTTTCTCTAGGTAAAAAATGGAACTCTCTGCCTCCTTCACTTAGGACTATACCAAACACTGAATCCTTCAAAACTCAACTTTTAAAAATGGAACTCTCTGCCTCCTTCACTTAGGACTATACCCAACACTGAATCCTTCAAAACTCAACTTTTTCTTCACCTAACTTCCAAATGGAAATGCTCCTGCTTTCACCCCACTTAAATTCTAGGGACTCCCCACTAAGCACTCCTTACCCCCACTCCACTATACTCTCATACTTATTCTTATTTCTCAAAAGATCCAGAACTAGCAGACTTTAATTGACTCCAAGCATGTAAATATTGTTTCATCAAAAAAAAAAAAAAAAAAAAACACTCTGTCGTCAAGTTGTTAAACTGTCTCATAATGTATATTACACTCTGCAACTCTCGAATGTATGAACCCTACTCTTGTATTTCACTTTGTAACCTTTATTTTCTATTTTGCAACCTATACTGTATGGTATTTCACTTTGCAACCTTTATTTCCTTTTTGTAACCTATATTGTATTATACTGTTCATGGAGCTTTTCTCCCCGGGCCTCCACTGAAAATGGGCACTTCTTGGCCCAGTGGACTTCTCCGGTAATCAAACTGAAAATAAATAAATTAAAAAAAAAAAAATATATATATATATATATATATATATATATATATATATTAGAATTAGTGGGAAATCATGAAGGCTTTAAGTACCATTTCAGGGTCTGTTTCCCCTTCTCCTCTCATACCGTGTCTGTGGAGCTGAGTATATAATTTAAGGGTTGTGAGGAGTGTACTTTACAGCAGGTTGAGTTTTAGGTAGATGACGCTTGCAGAATTTACATTTTTCCAGTCGTAGTGGAAGCTTGTTTGAATCATAATTTCTGTCATGTTTCTCCACATACTGGAAAATATTATCAAACATTTGACAGGGGATGGAAAAATAATTTAGTTCAGCATGTTTAAGTAGTATGCACATCCCTCTCCTCTAATGCTTTTGGTACTAGTGACTGATGTAGCTCTACTTTCTTCATATAGCATCTGCCAACCAAACTGAAAACAGCCTCCTTTTCACACCTTAAGCAGGAGGCTCATTGAAGTGCACCAGAGACTTCTTCATCCATCATACTTGTGAATTAATTTCTAGCACAAGAATACTACACTTACACACAGGCTAGTAAAAGGACATCTGAGTTATCTCACTTCCCCCAGGCGATATATTGTCTAAATCCATAATGCCAATTAGTACCTATGTCGTATTTGATGAAATATTGTAAACCCCACTCATATATCAGTTTTTCAACTGTCTTTGCAATGGGATCATTGTTTGCTTTAGGCCAAGAGTCTTCAGCTGTCTTAGCGCTCCTTATTTTAAGTAAGGGGAGTACAGCAACAGCAGAACTCAATGATTGTGTGATGCTTTAACGGTAAGCGACAAGTTAAAAAATGAGGTAAGAATGTGGTATTGTGAAAAAAACGAAGCACCTGGAACCACTGTAGGCACGAACTCCAACTTTATTAACACACAAATAAAACCAAAAAACGCTTAATTTGTTCACCGCGTTTTTCATTAACAATGTAACTTCATCAGCAAATGCTACATTAGTTAAAACCAACCCCTTATACAGGAGTATAATTAACTAATTATCCAATACCTATTGAATTAACCTTAAATAAATTAACCAACAATACCCATAAAGGAGGCTAGAGAACTAATTATAAATACATAGATTAAAAACATTTAAAACATGTTTAAAAATAATAACAAAACATACAATTTAAAGTGCATTTGTGCTAATATAAAACCTGTATAAATAAATAAATGATTAATGTATAAAAATATTAGCAGAAATGCACTTTAAATTGTATGTTTTGTTATTATTTTTTAAACATGTTTTAAATGTTGTATAACCACAATAAAAAGAACACACCAAATATTCTTCACCACAAAAATAGATCCAAGTTCGTGTTATGCAAGAATTTATTTTAAAATACTTTTTCAAATATAAAATGCAGAATCACTTCTCACTTTGTAAAACATGAAACACAAGTACATTTTTGTGGTGAAGAATGTTTTAAATGTTTTTAATCTATGTATTTATAATTAGTTCTCTAGCTTCCTTTGTGGGTATTGTTGGTTAATTTATTAAAGGTTGATTCAATAGGTATTGGATAACTAGTTAATTATAGTCCTATATAAGGGTTTGGTTTTAACTAATGTAGCATTTGCTGATGAAGTTACATTGTTAACGAAAAACGCGGTGAACAAGTTAAGCGTTTTTTGGTTTTATTTGTGTGTTAATAAAGTTGGAGTTCGTGCCTACAGTGGTTCCAGGTGCTTTGTTTTTTTTTTATTTTAGTGAAGTCATTTGTGAGGCACCTTTTCCTCATCCATTTTGAATGTGGTATTGTGATTACTGTGTGAGTTTGGTAATGCTTAAATTGTTTGCATCTTATCCAGAATGTTATTTAAGAATGATTAGTGATTTATGGTTTGCAGGCTTTGAGTTAGTGCCCCCTTGTGCCATTTATATGAGATCTTTGATAGTGCTATAGGTTCATAGGTTCATAGGTAGGTACTAGGCTATCGGCCCAGGGGCCTACGTAAGTCTAGCCAGCAAGGTTCCATAGCTTACGCCACCCACGAAAGTTATTTTCCTGTGCCACTGTTTAAGTGCACCTTTGTAATTTAGATTAATGTCACCCTATATTATTAGTTTACAATGGCACTGACATATTTAAAATAGTGTCTAGAACTGATTTTGAAACTAATAAGTAATGCTGGTGAAGGTAT
This sequence comes from Protopterus annectens, assembly GCF_019279795.1. NCBI lineage: Eukaryota > Metazoa > Chordata > Ceratodontiformes > Protopteridae > Protopterus > Protopterus annectens. The sequence goes on along the minus strand of NC_056744.1, from coordinate 1,067,034,215 downwards.
GTATATGGCTAATGATGATCTGTATCAATATTCATTTAGGACCATTGTCACTATTATTGTTGCTGTTTGCAATTAGTGTAGGTGAGAGTTTTGCATCTTTCTTAACTCATGTTATTACACCATCCCATTTTGTCTGTTGTCTAGTTAGTTATCTTGAAATGAGATGTGGTCCTGAAAAAATTAGGGATTAGCCAAGAATAATCTTTTAGCCAGGATTGGTTATACCAAGATTTTTTCTTTGGTGTTCATTAAGCCATAATTCAAGCTGTGCCCATTTGTTATTTATACTACAGATGGTTAGGTTCTCACTACTAGGTATTTGGTACAAGATATAGCAGTTGTCCCGGGTTAAGTTGTATGTCACCTGCATGAATTAAAATTAAAGTTCCTATGAGAACAATCATTTTTGTAGATTAGCAATAGTTGGTCCTTGTGACCATTTTCTATGTATATATGCAGCTGTTAAAAATGACTTTTTGTTGTTGATAAGTACTGGTAACTTCTGTAGTCTAGCCACTATATTAGCATTGTGGTTTTGTGAAATTTTGAGTTGTACTTGGGTTGACTGTGCTATCTTCAGCTAGGTTATTGGGAGAGTTTGGATAGTTATGATAATTAAGCAGAGCAAGTAAAAGGATAACTACTCTTATCCTGATAGAAGTTAAAATTCTGTTAGAAATGGTGATACAGCTCAGAGGGTAGGTTATTGCTTTGAGGGGTATTTATATTTGTAGACACCTTCAGTAGTATTGAACAAACCTCAAAACCAACAAATGCAAAAACAAAATTGAAGAAAAATACCCAAGTCACAGATTAGGTTTTGTAAGCACTTTTGTTTACTCAACATAGGCAAACTTCATCAGACAACACAATTACAAAAATAACCTCATTATATAAGGACTCATAATCAACATCACCATAATAATTAGGCAGACAGAACATTTAAAGGGACAGTACATAAAAACGTATATATGCATGTATATAAAAGAAATAAAACAAATATATGTATCTATTAATACTAAAAAGAATTTTTCAAAAGTACATAGCTATTAATAAACATTCGTAAATAAGTTCCAAGTATTACTCATAAATATAAATGTATATATATAAATATATATATATATATATATATATATAAATATATATATATATATATATATATATATAAATATATATATATAAAAATAACAATAAATAAAAAATATTATCTCATAAGTGCCCTCATTTTTAAAATACTACCAATAGAAATGGAATCATTTAAGCCAGGGGAGGCCATGGCATTCAATTTTAGTTGCCACATCAATTCTTTTTCATCTAATTTAAGTGAAAGAGGCCCACCTCTAAAATTTTCATGTACTTTATCAATAACAGTAAATTTGAACTTATGATTAGGATGAGAATTAATGTGTTTGGCCAAAGTATTATTTAAATTAGACTTCTCTATTGCATATAGGTGTTCATAAATTCTATTCTTAAGGGGCCTCTCAGTTTTACCTACATAAAAGGCATTGCATAAAATACAAGTACTGAGGTAAACAACTCCTTTAGAATTACAATTGAATTTACCCATTATATTGTATAGATAGGAGCAAATATGGATATAATTTTACCTATTGTTAATGGAGACATACCTGTCATTTTGACTAATAGTACCAATGACTTTAAAATTTATAAAATTTATAATTCTACTTTTGTGCCTTCTGTATTACAGATTGAAGTTTTGGCAAAAGGGTGTACCTTTGTCCCTTCCTTCAGGGGGGATTTGGCTAGAACGTTGGTTGACTTAAAACTATACACTAGAAAGTTGAATTTACATGTTATGCTTGGGAACAATTCTAGTATTGTGAATGAATTTAGGACTGCCAGCGTGTTTAATCCCCTATTACATCCGGCTATTTCACTATTTGAAAAAGTGTGTTCCAATGATATCAGAACTTCTTTTAACAACAAGGCTTCTCATAGAACTCAGGATTTTAATCTTTCTAAAGAAGAAAATGATGCATTTAAATTCCTGAGCTTTGCCAATATCCGGATTATTAAGCCGGATAAAGGAGGGGGATTAGTCTTTATGAATAATGAAACATATACAGAGAAAATGAAAACCCTCCTTTTGAGTGAAGCTTATATTAAAGTTTCAAAGAATGAAATAAATGGGGCATACCAACGTTTTAATGGGTTCATTAATGATCTTTTTATTTTTTTTTCACTAAATATTTTTTTTTTATTATTTCAAATAAGATGTCTTAAACATTACATGAAATAAAGATAAATAACATATTTACAATTCTAAAACATTACTAACTTCAAACCATTATATAACTATTTACATTGGTGTCTATGCAAATAACATTGAAATTCTATATTATATAAAGTTAGAAACATAAGATGATATATCTTCTTTGATATTTTCAAGTATTTCCAGTACTTTCATCCAAGAGTAATAGTAAGAAGTAGATCTTTTAGTTCTGTTCTTCACTGTTAATATTTCCATGTGAGCAACTGTTGTTGTTAAAGTCTCAAATTCCTTGAACGTAGGCGAAGCCTCATTTTTCCAGTGTATAGTTATGATTTTAAGTGAAATTGCCAATAGTGACCATAGAATTTTAGTGTCTTTTTTTGGTACACAGTTTGGAATAGGAGAGTTGAATAAAATTAAAGACTTTGTTAATAGAAAATTATCATTATAAACAGTCTGAAAAAAATAATTAATGGATTTCCAGTACATATTGAGACATATACATTCATAAAAAACATGCTGCCAATCTGCTTTTATCTTGGTATGGCATCTCCAACATTGATCTTCAATAGAATACATTTTGGCTAACCTATGTGGTGTATAGAAACTTCTATGTAGATATCTCCAAGTTTGGAAGATTTTAGAATATTACTTTTTTCTTCTTCAACTGGAGGATGGTTGTTTATTAAAGTATAATAATCCCAGTATGATTTTTCATGATAGTTTTTTGTTTTTTTTAACAATTTTATAGATATTAGACAAATAACCTGTACCCTGATAAGGCTGTTTTGTGATAAGAATAAGGTATTCAATGAGTTTTGGAGCTTCATGTCTAACTGAAGGTTGCATTTGTTCTATTTTATTTATAAGAAAATGCCTTAGATTTTGTAAAAACAGCCAATTGTCTTTATTTATATTATAATTATAAATTATCTGTTCCTTTGTTAGAATTTTCCCTTTCTCTATAAGTTGATGCCAAAAGAGTAATGTTTCTTCTTTAAGTATATTTATTTTAGATATTTGGAATGTATCTAGAATATTTGGTGTAAAAGCTATAGGGAAAATAAGAAAAATCCAAGAATTAATATTTGGTATTTTGTTTATATATGTTCTGAACACTGAAAGTGTAGAGCTTACATAGTTTGATGGCAATTTATTAATATTATTTCTTTTCCTAAAAATAATCTTTTAACATCCATATAAGGGGTGATGGTATTACTGTTAAGTTGTCTTGTATGTGATTATAATTGATTTCTATGTAAATCTGCTCATGGGCTTGTTTCCATATAGGTGTGTATGAATTATTTAACCATAGTGTTATGTTTTTAATAACAGATGAGGTAATATATAAATCAATATCCGTAAATTAATTCCACCATCTTCCCAATCTGGCAAATGTTTATTTAAGGCTATACGGGGTTTATTTGGAAACCATAGAAAATTTAAAATTAGTTTATTGTATCTTTGAATAATATATTTGGGAGGTGGCAATGAAAAATTTTGTATTAAGTATAATATTTTGGGAAATATGTTTATTTTAATAAGATATAATCTGTCTGCTGTTGAAAAGATATATTTATTCCAGTAACCAATTGTTTGTTCTATTTTGTCTAGTATTTTATTATAGTTAAATATTAGAGAATCTGTTAATTCATTGAGTAGATTTATTCCCAGATATAATAATTTACTTTCTGTTACTATATATTTGGAAAATCGTTTGTTTATATTATTTTTTTTTTTACAATTACAGGGCATAATTTTAGTTTTGTTTTCATTAAATTTTAAGCCTGAAATATTTTGAAATTTATTCATGGAGTTAAATAGAGCATTCAAAGACTCATTTGCATCTGAGAGAGTTAATAGTATGTCATCAGCAAAGAGTTGGATTTTAAGGTTTAACATTTTATTAATACAAATACCCTTTATGTTATTGTTTGATCTGATTTGATTTGCAAAGGGTTCTATGAGTAATGCAAATAACAATGGTGATAAAGGGCAACCTTGTTTAGTTCCCTTTTTTATTGTTATAGGGCCTGATCTATATGATCCCAGTTTTACATATGCAGTAGATTTTTCATATAGTATTTGGATAAGATTATTAAAATTAGAAGGAAAGTTATATTCTTTTAAAACTAGTGAAAGAAAGTTCCAGTTAACCGAATCAAAAGCTTTATTAATATCTAATGAGATTACATTTAAATTTAGGACTTTATGTTTGCTATAATTTATTAATGTTAGTATTCTTTTAATATTATCTGAAGTATTTCTTCCTTTAATAAAACCTGTTTGATCTTTGTGAATTAAGAAAGGAAGAAAGTGTTTGATCCTATCTGCGTATATAGCCATAAACATCTTGTAGTCTATATTGAGTAATGATATTGGCCTATAGGAGGAACACTGTTTTTCATCTTTATCTGGTTTGATAATTGGGGATATCAATGAATATTTCCAAGAGGGTGGTATATTCAAATCTTTATTGGCTATATCATATACTTTTAATAATAAAGATATGGCTTGATTGGGTATTAATTTATACATTTCTGGTAGCATATTGTCTGGGCCAGGTGCTTTATTTGTCTTGAGCTTTTTAATTTGTGATTTTAATTCTGTCATATTGATTGGTTTGTTTATAATGTCTATTTGTTCTTGTGTTAATTTAATATGAATATTGTTTTCTAAGTATTTTTTATATCCTTAGTAGGTGTATCTTGAGTATTTATGGAATTATCAATGTTAAATTGGAGTCTGAATGCTTCTAAAATATCATTTAGTTCCGTAACTCTTTTGTTAGTATTGGGAATAAATATTTCTTTTATTTGCTTAGATTTAATTATTTTTTGTTCTATTAGTTAAGTATCTCAGGTGTGCTGAATTAGTAGAGTATGAGTTTATTTTTATCTTTTCTAAGTTAATCATAATCTTATGGTGTAGCAATTCGTATACTTCTTATTGATTTGTGTAAGTTCTTGAACTTGAGTAGCATTACCCTTTTGTATTTCCAGTTTCAATTTATCTGCTTTGTTTTGTAAGTCTAGCATATCTTTATTCCATAACTTCCTTTTATTTATGTACCAGGATAATATCTTCCCATATGTAACTGCTTTTAATGAATCCCAGACATATATTTCTGAAATATCTTCTGTGTAATTTATTTCTAGAAAGTTTTTGATTGTTTCTTCATAAAATTCTTTGAAATCTCTCAATTTTGTGATATAGGAAGGTATCCTAGTAATGGGATTTGAATAAAATGGTGTAAGCTCTATCTCAAAGACTATGGCATTATGATCAGATAAAGGACAATTTATGATTTTGACTTTGTCAATTTTTGTTATTAGGTCATTGGCAACATATATTCTATCAATTCTAGAGTTAGTTTTATATCTATGAAAATAAAATGTGAAGATTAGTGAGTCTGGTTCTGCAAATTCATTTATATCTTTTAAATACAATGTATCTATAAATTTTGATAGTGCTTTAGAGATGGGTTGTTTTCTTCTTTTGGATTTAGAATCTGTATCTTTTACATTCATTATACAGTTGAAGTCTCCTGCCAATATCAGGCTACCCTTAGTTAAATGAATTATCTCTTCAAAATGCTGTTTAACTGTTTTTAATCCTAGTCCTGGGATCCAATATAGATTTACTAATGTATAGATTCTCTTATTTAACTCTATTGAAACTAGACAAAACATACCTGATGTATCTTGATGAGTAGTAATTATTTTAGGTGTTATAGTTGAGTTGCTAAGTAGTATAGCTACTCCTCTTTTTTTGTTTTGTATTGAGAGTTTATTAGTACTGTGTAATTATTAATATTTAAGTTGTTTATATCTCTATCTAATAAGTGTGTCTCTTGTAAAAAGACTATTTGTGGTTTATGTAAGTTTATGTACTTGAATAGGCTTCTCCTTTTATTACTATTATTTAGACCATTAACATTTATGGATAAACATTTCATTTCCTAGTTTTGAGTTTGTTTTATGTGTGAGTTTATGTAAATATTGTTTATTCTTAGTTTCATCTTGGATACAGTATTCAAAAAGTTTTTCTTGTATGATTTTTGCATGTTTCTGAGTGACACCAAAGTGATAGAATAAAAAAAAACAAAGAACTTCCAAACTTGTAATTCTTAACCTTAAAAACCATTCCCTATTGCTATGAGGTAATATACCTCTTCGTTTGGTTAGTGAATCTAACCAAACAAACTTTCTACCCTCACAAATAATATTTGGATCAGTTTCTCTTATCCTCTTAGTTTTAAATAAAGATAATTGAATAATATATTAAGATAATCTAATCAGCTAAAATATATACATATATTCTTTACTCATCTTATTGTAATTCAATAATACTTACTTCTAAGCAGGTTTCAAAAGGTACAAATATTTAGATTAAGGTAGTATCATTTCAAAATAATTTAGGGTATTAATAAACATCATGTTAAAATCTATAACTGTATATTTCATACATCTGTTGAAAACTATTTACTGACATTACTGTATAATACAGTACCATTGTTGTGCAATTGTTTTAGACTACTCAAGTCCGAAACCAGTGTTTAAATTAATATTTGCAAAGTCATATTGGAATAAAAACATGAATAGTTCTGAAACCACATCATATTTCATGTTTAACATAAACTGAAATGCGATACAATGTATAAGTATATTAATATTTCTTTAGTAGACATTAAATATGTTCCTCTGATTGCATTTTCAGCTTTTCAATGACAATTCCCATGGCTGGAGACAACAAGATCACAATTTAGACAGCTCCCTTATCCAAGAGACCACTCATAATGTTGTTACCTGATTGAGTGTCTTGTTGCCAACACTTCCATCAACCCTCAGAGGGACCCTGCACAATGAAAACTGACACAGTACAGAGGTAAAACTGCAGCGCACTTGACCACACCCTCAAAGCAAACATCTATGTATATCACACATCAACTCCCACAGCTTAGACTGACACCCAACCAGTGCGTCTATCTGCTGACAACAAGTGCTGGAGATACAATCCTGACCTACTCAACACCAGTAATTCAATCCTATGACTGAACAAAAGTATACTGGAGAACACATCAAAACAATGGAAGCTGCCAAGATTCAAACCACCATGTACGAAAATATTACAGGCCAAAATTCCCAACCCATTTTGCAGCAAAGAGACAAAACGTATTCAAACCATGGGGTAACACCTTTACCACGTCAAAAAGGTGTCCAAGAAGCTTGTTTTTCCTCCAACATCGGAGGACAGCCACGATGATCCATGCACTGCAAGAGTACCATTTTATCCTGGCAATTGCTTCATGACTGTATATAGAAACATTTAATCCAAATCATTAACTGGCACCACAACAATATTTCTCAGAAAAGTTGTTTTACAGCCAATGACCAGACAGAACGCATCATTGAGAGGATACATTTATCAAATGTCAAGTGCCCCAGCCATAATACAAGTGTCTCCTCAAATCAATCCCCAACGAATCTACTGCCCACCAAACTTGCAGACCAATACTGGCATCCTTTCATGCAGTCACATTGAAACACAAAAATGCAGGTCCGCTGATCAGGAACAACCAGGCTCTCAACTGCCAGACAACACACCCGTCTGCAGAAAGGTCCAAGAATCATAGTTGCATTGTCAAGCATCCTTGTCCACACTAACAGTAACATGATATACCCGCATACACTAGTATTGTGTCATTCTTGATAATGTAAAAGCCAGGCAATATTATAAGAAGGGTGAAGCCACAGCCAGGCAACATAACAAGAAGAGCACAGCCGCAGTCACCATTCAGATGAGCAAACGGGAACAGCATGAGCCATCTAAGGATGGATAGCCCGTTGAGTACCTGCCACAATGCATGCCCATAATGCATGGCAACCCAGTAACAAATTAGGGTGTGGGCTAAGCCTCTCCCCCTTCCACTCAAATCAGATCCAACACAATATGTGTGTAGAACACAGATGCTTCGACAAAGCCCAAAGCCACATGGGATATAAACATTGTATAATTGACAGACCGGGTCAAATCCACTGTTGTTATGTTACTCATTATAGTTGCCTATACAATCATTGCTTCCACTTTCTCCATCTAGTATACCATACCGCCATCTAAATGTTTGATTTACCAAATGCACATCCAACCTTGTTGTTGCATCCCACCTGCCAACCCGAGGGCATACCTTGGCAGCAGGACATCAGTAGTATTCTGCAGGAGCACCAGTGTGGGAAATGGCAACCCTCCCCAAAACAAACCTGTCAGTTGCTTGACATTTACTAGTTTCTTTAGAGAATTTGTAAAACAGCAGTGATTTTATTTGCTGATGATTAATTTCTGCTTTTTAAACTCTGCTGTATAAAACATAGTAAGGGATAGCTAAAATGTCTGAAAATCTAAACTGATAGAAAGACAAGCAGATATATGTCCTTATCTATCAAGGTGCTAGAAGACATCAGTAGCCATAAACTGAAAGTGCTTCAAAAATAAATATCTGTGTATATTTATATGAACCTTTATATTATTTATGTTTCCTTAGAAGGAATTTAGGTTTCTGTATCTTTAAATGTGAACCTAGCTTATTTTCTGACTAGACGTCAATTAGAAAGAGTCAGGGGATGGCGTACACAAGTAAATGCGACAAGCAATAAGTAACTCAAGTTTCTAGTGATGTTTGTGGCTGTTAAATTGTCTCGAGAACCAAGCGGGGAAAAGGTATGTGTTTTTTCTTTTTTCTTTTCCCTCCTCTTATTTGGTGACAAACTCATGTAGTGTGCACGCAAGCACTCTAGTTTACGGAGTAGTGTTCACAACTGTCAAACTTTGCATTTTAAACATGCTATGCCTTATTTCTCTACAAAAGAAAAGACAACAGGATATCTAAGCTAGTCACAAGCATCTTTCAACTCCGGATGTCTGGAGCCACAACACACATGACTTATAGCCTCAAAATATCACTTAAAACATATTTTTTCACTGGACTATATCAGTATGTGCATATGGGTCAAAGGCAGAACATCTTTTAAGATTATTTAAAGTAGTCTTATGATACATCCTAACTGAAATACTTCATTTCAAAAGCAACACATTTCTGCCCAGCATTAGCGTTTATCCAAACAGGGACACTTTTAACTTATAAAAGTAATACTATCAGGGATGTAACTAATAATAAGTTATATAGCAGCCATTACTATACCTATTAAGCAATATAACCATATACTGATTAAAGTATTATAAGTTAATGAAGATTTAATAAAAGAAGAGAAAAATAAAAACAACAAAACACAAAGAGAGAAAATAAATAAATAAATAAATAAATAAACTATTTGGGAACATTATTATGCATTGATTACTCTGATTAAGAATATGAAAATAATAGATGGATAATAATGAAAAATAGAGTAATGTTTAAATTATGCTTAGTATATTGATGTGATTTGAGATAAATGTATTTACATTTATGCTAATTTTGACATTTAAAATATAATTGAAAACAGTACCTGTTTTGGTGTAACTTGAAGACAGTAAGAACTTTTCTTTTGTTGTTAGTATTATTATTTAGATTTTACAGAATATAACATATGTAAGATTATTTGTCCTTTAGTTTTTTTTCTTTTGCTCAACAGTTTTCCAATTATTTACTTCAGCATTTCTCTTGTGTACTTATTGTCCAGTCCATAGATTCTTCATGTGTTAGGATGTTGTTGTTGGTAAGGTATTTTATTGCTGAATCTACTGTTTCAAAGATTTTTATTCCATTTGGTAGAAAAACTTTCAGTCTTGCTGGAAATAAAAGATGGACTTTCAGTTGCTTTTTCTTCAAGGTTTTTTTTATTGGTAGAAATTCTTTTCTTTTTGAAACCACCTTTGTAGAATAATCATTGTCAAATCTTATTAATGAATCATTGTATTTGATGGGAGAATTTGCCCAAGCATTTCTTAATATAAGATCTTTATCTTGTATAGAAAAAAGTCTCACAATTATAGATCTCGGCTTGTTCTTACCCTGAGAAGAAGCATTTCCAGAAGCTGCTAGTGATCTATGCGCCCTTTCTATACCATATGAAAGAGCTTCAGGTATTTTTGTTACATCTGGTATCCAGGTGGTAAGAAAGTTTATCATATTGTCCCCTTCAGATTTTTCTGGTAGACCATATATTCTAATATTATTTCTTCTTGTTCGGTTTTCCATATCATCAAGTTTTTCTAGTAAATATGTATTCTGTTGAAGTAAGAATTCAGTTTGTTGTTCTTCTACTTGAACTCTAGTGTCAATGTCACTTAATGACTGTTCAATAAGTGATATCTGTCCTTTCTGCTGTGTAAACATTTCTTGAAGCTGTTCCAGTTGTTGTGAGCACTTTTCTTTAAAAGTATCTATTTTATTGTCCATCTTGTCGATTTTTATTGTAAGTTCCTGTATATTTGTAATGAGAGACTGCAGGTCTTTTTTGAGAGAAGAGTCTTGTGCTGTATTCCTTAGATGACTCATGCTGTAAAGCTGATATTGGTGCTGATTTTCCAGTAATTAATTTGACAGGAATTATTCAAGTTCTGACAATAAAATTTTTCTTATAGATGCTCAGAGTTATTAGAAATAAGTTAGTAATAAAAATTTCTTCAAATTAAATATTATTTTGTAAAATTCCTGTCAGGAATTGTATTGAGGTAAGAGAGCTGAAATGAAGTGCAGCTATCAGTTCAGCATCCTAGCCACGCCCCAATGATCTTTTTATTGATGGCAGTATTGATGTTGATACATTTAACTATCTTTGCATCAATTACCCAATGACCCCTGTGATTTTTGGGCTGCCTAAAATACATAAAGATCTCGGTGACCCTCCTTTCCATCCCATAGTTGATGGAAGGCAGTCCATCACATATGGCTGTGCCATATTTGTAGACAGTAAATTGAAGAAGGCCATTAGTGATGAATCCCAAATATGTAGGGATTCTTGGGCTTTTCTGGAAAGTATCAACAAAATTGCTTTCTCTGAAGAGTACAACTTCCTCACCATAGATGTACGTGATCTGTACACTGTTATACCCCATGATATCAGGTGTGAATGGGTAAGGGAGTTTCTTTTGGGGAAATGGGTTGAAGGTACCACCATTGACTTGATCTTGTATTTATTGGAGTTGGTCCTTAAAAATAACTATTTTATGTTTGATCAGGAATTTTATCTCCAAAAAACGGGTGTAGCTATGGGTTCCCCCTGTGGGGGTACCATTGCTAACACTGTAATAGCTTTTTGGGAGAAACAATTTTTATTTAAAAATGTTGAATTTCAACAAAAAGCAGTGTGGTACACCCGTTTCTTGGATGATATTTTTATTCTTTGGAAAGGGGACCAACTTTCAACAGACTTGTTTATTCAAGAGATTATGAAGTATACTGAATTTCTGAAATTCACCTGGGAATTTCATACTGAAAGAATTTCCTATTTGGATGTTAGCTTGATTAAGGATGTTCCTAATCGTAGGTTTATTTCAAGAATTTATAGGAAACCTACATACTCTAACGCCTTTTTACATTTTACTAGTTGCCACTCTAAATTTCAGAAAAGGGCTGTAGTTAAGGGGCAACTAGTCCTGGCAGCTAGAATTGTTACCTTGGAATCTGAATTTCTGGATGAGTGTGATAATTTAAAGGAAATGTTTGTGAAACGTGGTTACCCTAGTATCTGGTTGGATGAATTAATAGATGAGGTCTACCAGAAAAGATTGAATGGCTGGTTCATTCCACTTCTAAATAAAATGGAATTGGATGAACCGGTAATTCTGGATTTGGAATTAGATAATTCCTATATAGATTTTAGGATGCATGTATCATCTAATCAATCTGAGATGGATACCACTTCTAGGGTTGGAATAATTGAAAATGATAATAATAATGTTCTACAATTGAATAATGGGAAATTGAGTTTTACTACAACATATTCCTTGAATTCCTCTATAGTCAGATCCATTCTTTATAAGAATTGGTGTTTTCTTACTGATGATCACACTATTTATAATTATATTGGTGATCGTCCTAAAATAACCTTTAGGAGAGGTAGGAACATTAAATGTCTTTTGGAAAACCACACTTTGAATTCATATTTACCTTATAATGGTATGTACAAGTGTGAATCTTGTAAGTGGAGCAAATACATTAATGTAAGAAAATATTTTTGCATCCTTGATAAAAAATACAATATAATGGGTAAATTCAATTGTAATTCTAAAGGGGTTGTTTACCTCAGTACTTGCATTTTATGCAATGCTTTTTATGTAGGTAAAACTGAGAGGCCCCTTAATAATAGAATTTATAAACACCTATATGCAATAGAGAAGTCTAATTTAAATAATGCTTTGGCCAAACACATTAATTCTCATCTTAATCATAAGTTCGAATTTACTGTTATTGATAAAGTACATGAAAATTTTAGAGGTGGGCCTCTTTCACTTAAATTAGATGAAAAAGAATTGATGTGGCAACTAAAATTGAATGCCATGGCCTCCCCTGGCTTAAATGATTCCATTTCTATTGCTAGTATTTTAAAAATGAGGGCACTTATGAGATAATATTTTTTATTTATTGTTATCTTTATATATATATATATATATATATATATATATATATATATATATATATACATTTATATTTATGAATAATACTTGGAACTTATTTACTAATGTTTATTAATAGGTATGTACTTTTGAAAAATTCTTTTTAGTATTGATAGATACATATATTTGTTTTATTTCTTTTATATACATGCATATATACGTTTTTATATACTGTCCCTTTAAATTTTCTATCTGCCTAATTATTATGGTGATGTTGATTATGAGTCCTTATATAAGGAGGTTATTTTTGTAATTGTATTGTCTGATGAAGTTTGCCTATGTTGAGTAAACGAAAGCGCTTACAAAACCTAATCTGTGACTTGGGTGTTTTACCTTCAGTAGTATCTTCTGGTAGTTTATTTTATTTTATAGACTAAGCATCCTATTGCATGGTATGCCAGTAATAGATATTTAGTTTACTAATGACTTATGTTTTGAAGAAGAGTAGGTTACTGTTTGGGTTGGTAATTACATTAACATGTTTTTTTTTTGCTTTTGTAAGTAAAACAGGTATTCCATTTTACTTGCTGAGTGTGTGTCACAGACTGTGCAGTTAGACTTGCTGTTGTTTTTGTTTTGAGAGTAGATGTTTACCTTCACCACGTAAGTGTGCAACCTAATATGTTTAGTATTACTGAAATAAATATGTTGTATTGACTGCATATGTTAGACAGGTTAAGCATCTTACTAATTGCCTTTTTCCAATTATTGGGGTGGGGAGTAGCATTCTGCCTTACAGTTATATTTGTTAAGTCTGTGACTGAAATTTGGGTTTACTTGTTAAGTGCCAGTTATATAATAAAAAATGCTAGCCATAGGCGTTTAGCAGATTCAAGTGTGAGTAAGAGGTCTGTAAAAAGGTAAGGGTACAGGAATTCACCCCTGAGTGGAAAGAGATACCCCTGAGTGGAAACAAACCTGTCTAAGACTGTAAAGTTAAATTCCTTAATTAATTCTTGGGGGCAGATAACTGATGTCCAGTCCAGAAAAGAACAAAGTTACTCTATCAGCAAGGTGACTGTCCTGCCCTTCATAATACTCTTCTTAACTACTCCTGTTTCAGACATGATGCAGCACACAATCACTCCTTAAGACAACCAAATCAAATAAAATAGCTGGGGACTCTTTATAGTCCAGCTATGTCACAAAACTATGGAATGACAATCCCCTCCAATTAAAATAAATTCCCAGTCTCCCAAGGGTCAAACTTCTTCTTAACCAGACATAACTATGTTCATCCACGCACCAGACTACTAACATAATCCATATGTCTGTCCTACCAACTAGTTTAAACCCATTCTCCTACATTTACCTCATAATTATACCTGCTAACTACTAATTCCTTAACCCCAGACCACTTGCAAAATTCCTTTTTCAGTTATAACCTCCTTTCTTATTCTTAACTTTCTAAAGTGTATTGATTGTCTGCCAGCTTGCCTAGTTGCTACTTAAATGTAGTATGTTAAATATAAGTAAATAAATAAACAACTTCATAGTTAATACTATTCACTATGACTCAATCCCTATGGATTGACTTGTTGTATATGTATAATAGAAATTTATATTTTTGACTTGCTGTATGTTGTGTAATATGATGTCTTTTTGTATTCTCATTTCATTATTTAAATGTTACTCATTGTATAAATGTTAACTCATCTGCATGGAGCTTTTCTCTTCAGGCATCCATTGAAATGGGGTATGCTAGACATCCAAGTCAGACCATTCTAGTAAACAAAAATAAAATGCAAAATAGCCTTACAATTATTGTTGTCTGACATTATTAACTAGAAGTTGAGCTGGATCCAGTACTAGGTGAAATAAGCAGTAACCTGGGGCCCTCTGGCTGGGAGTGGGTGGATTCACTGGCCAGGACGCTTCAACATTAACATTTCAGTTAATTAATATATAAAAAAAATAATTCTTACCATGGTGGTAGTTTCTTCTCCTTTAAGAAGAAGCATGCGTTTGTCACACTGATGCACGCCAACGTGGATGTAAACTCATTCCATACTTGTGTGTGGAATTTAAACTAGAGGTTACATTGAGAAAGCAAGTAAGTAGCTGTGTGTGTGTGTGTGTGTGTGTGTGTGTGTGTGTGTGTGTGCAATTTCATCTAGCTCCATTTGATTCTGCATGCGAGAGAGAAAGTGTGTGTGTGTGTGTATGTAATTTAAACTAGCCGCTCTGTTCATATGAGAGGTAAAGTGTGTGTGTGTGTGTGTGTGTGTTTAACATACCTCTCAACTGTCCAGATTCAGCCTCATAGTTTTGGTCTATTTCTCATAAAATGAGTGGTTTTCAGGAAAATCACTAAGGATTGAAGTCACTAAATAATGACCTATGTATGAGCTTCATACTTCATATCCTTCAGAAAATACATGCTAACACAAATAATGTTATTCTAGCAACTAAGTTAAAAAGAGCAATATTTAAAATCTGTCCCTATGTTTGAGACATTGTATCCCCATTATTTTAGGCTTTGCCCATATTTCTTGCACTAAGAGATTGAGAGGTATGGTGTGTAATGCCCTAGTTAGGGGAACAGGTAGTCAATTAACTTAATCAGGTTTGACCCTGTAAGCATGATGTTATGGGAAAGAGCAGTGGAAGCTAGGTTAAGAAGGGAGGTGATGATTAGTCAGCAGCAGTATGGTTTCATGCTGGGAAAGAACACTACAGATTGGGTGTTGATGAAGAAGTATAGAGAAGATCAGAAGGCGATGAATTGTGTCATTGTGGACTTACAGAAAGCATATGACAGGGTGCCTAAAGAGGAGTTGTGGTACTGTATGAGGAAGTTGAGAGTGGCAGAGATGTATGTAAGAGTGGTACAGGATATGTACGAGGGCAGTGTGATAATGGTGAGGTCTGAAGTAGGAGTGACAGATGCAGTCAATGTGTAGGTGGGATTACATCAAGGATCAGCTCTGAGCCCTTTCTTATTTACAATGGTGAAGTACAGGTTGACAGAAGAGATCAGACAGGAGTCCCTGTGGACTATGATGTTTGCATATGACATTGTGATCTGTAGTGAGAGTAGGGAACAGGTTGAGGACACCCTAGAGAGGTGGAGATGTGCTCTCAGGAGAGGAATGAAGGTCTCAAAAAAGTGGGCGAAAAACTGAGCGTAACTCAAACAAAAATCAAAACTCCAATTTTATTACCGCTTTCGGCGAGGTCAGTGCCTCCTCTTCATCAGACAACAAACTAAAAAATTTACAACTAATTTATACTAAGTTTCAGTGCAATTATTCAATCAAGCTATTAAGTTTTTTGCTTTAGTTAAAAAGACACTACTTACCAACCAGTTCGTATATGCCCATAGACTAACATTAATGGGAAACCCGCATTTACAAGACCTTAATGCATATATATAATATTAATATAAATTAATATAACAATCTTAAACAATAACAAATCTAAAAGATCACATATAAAAAATATATAAAAACATATAAAATGCATAATGAAATTTCTAAATTTAAAATCAAATATATACCGCAGCTTTTTATAACTCTATGCAACTAAAACAGTAATAATAATCATAACAGATTGAGTAGTTTTACAATTGATTAAAACCTCATTTGTATACTAGAGCTAATAATAAAATCATATTCTATTAGCAATCCTACTAAAGCACATTATCATGACCTCACTTGAATATTAATATAGAGGCAAAAAATTAATATAAAGACAAAAAATTAATCCAATAATTACCTTAACTGTATATATTGAAAAATTATTTTTCACTTTATTAGTGACCATACAATAATATGATTTTATTATTAGCTCTAGCTTTTAGATTTGTTTATTGTTTAAGATTGTTATATTAATTTATATTAATATTATATATATGCATTAAGGTCTTGTAAATGCGGGTTTCCCGTTAATGTTAGTCTATGGTCATATACAAACTAGTTGGTAAGTAGTGTCTTTTTAACTAAAGCAAACGACTTAATAGCTTGATTGAATAATTGCACTGAAGCTTAGTATAAATTAGTTGTAAATTTTTTAGTTTGTTGTCTGATGAAGGGGAGGCACTGACCTTACCGAAAGCGCTAATAAAATTGGAGTTTTGATTTTTGTTTGAGTTACGCTCAGTTTTTCGCCTGCTTTTTTGAGTTCATTAGTTTGTTTTGTTTGTTTTAGAGGAATGAAGGTCAGCAGGACTAAGACAGAATATATGTGTGTGGATGAGAGGGAGGACAGAGGAATGGTGAGGATGCAGAGAGTAAAGCTGGTGAAGGTATATGAGTTTAAATACTTGGGATCAACATTTCAGGGTAATGGTGAGTGTGGAAGACAGGTGAAAAAGATAGTGCAGGCAGGGTGGAGTGGGTGGTGAAGAGTGTCAGGGGTGATGTGCGACAGACGGGTACCAGTAAGAGTGAAACAGAAGGTCTAAAAGATGGTAGTGAGACCAGCTATGTTATATGAGTTGGAGATGGTGGCACAAACAAAGAGACAGGAGTCAGAGCTGGAGATGGCAGAGTTAAAGATGTTAAGATTCACATTGGGTGTGATAAGGATGGACAGGATTAGAAATTAGTATATTAGAGGGTCCGCTCAGCTTGGATGGTTTGGAAACAAAGCCAGAGAGGTGAGATTGTATTGGTTTGGACATGTGCTGAGGAAAGATGCTGGGTATATTGGGAGAAGGAAGCTAAGGATGGAGCTGCCAGGTAACAGGAAAAGAGGAAGACCTAATATAAGGTTTATAGATGTGGTGAGAGAGAACATCCAGGTGGTTGGTGTGACAGACCAAGATGCAGAGGACAGAAAGAAATGGTGATGCCTAATGAGAGCAGTCAAAAGAAAAAAAAAGAAGAAAGCTTAACCCTGTAACTTGGTTACAGGAGACAACAGCCTGAATCCTCTACCCCAACCAACAGACTGCTGAAAGAATCGTGAACTTCAGTGGAGACAAGAGTCTGAATCCTCTACACCAACTACCAGACTGCTAGCAGAATTGTGAGTTTGAGTTTCAGTAAATTTTCAGGGAATTTTGAGTTTCATTGTATTTTCAAGGAATTTTGAGTTTCAAGGGAAGAGAAGTTTATTGTTGCTCATGTTAAATCTGTTTGCAATCTGCAACTAACTGTTTTGTTTAGCAAATAGTAATCACTGTTTGTGCTGTAGAATTTGAAAACAGTGTTAGTAGCATAATTGCCTTTGGTGCCGAAGGCTGTTGATTGTACTCCCACCCCATGTAGATGGAGTGCTGGTACTGCAGTGCCCTTTTGATTGCCGATTATTGGGTGCATTTTAAGGGGGGACAGGGATTCTGCATTCCTGAGTGTATCCTCCTTTGTATGAGATGCATAGTAACTACCAACTTGTTGGTTTGTCAGTCATTCCCTTTTGCATGCAATATTACCAGTTTACAGTTTTTTTTAATGTAACATAGGCAATTAATTCTTCAAGGGCAGCAGGTACTGAATTTGTAGATGAAACACTGAAATGTAAAGTTGTTTGCCAATAGCAACCTCTTCATTAGTTGCAGATCTCTTTAATGTGGCATTATTCAGATGACTTACTTTTGCAGAGATTGTGCTTATTAATTGACATTGGTGGATTGTAATGACAGGCGTTTGATTGGCCTTTTTTGGTTGAATTGTTCTGAAATGGGTAATTTTGTCATTATTGCTTTATATATTTCGTTTCATTGCTTACTGGAAGAATGTTCAAAACTACAATTTAAAACACATTCTAACAAGTGGTGCTGTATTATATGAAGAATATAATTTAATCAAAGAACAAATACATGTATGCATGGCCCTAAAATGTGTGCAAGGAGCCTATGGTTTGAAAACAGCACAAAGATAAACTTAATTCTCCACTGGCCAGATGCATTTTTTGAATTTGGGTTTTAATGCCTTTTCAATTAATATGAGTTTTAAGGGCAGAGAAGTTTACTGCTCATGCCAAGTCCATTTTCATTGTGAGACTGTATTGTTTGTTTAGCAAATGGCTATTAGTGTTTGTGCAGTTTTATTTCAGTATCTGTAATCATTGTAAAAGTAAATAAGAAAACGGTATGCACTCAGGTTTGAACACTGTTTATGGTAACTGGGGAGAAATAGCCAAGTAACAGGTGGGGATGGGGGTAGGGGTTTTACAGGGCTGCTGCAGAAGGAGCTGCTCGAGGGGGGGGGCTGATCTACTATCCTGCCTAGGGCCCCATTTGACAATAATCTGGCTATGACTAGAAGTGTTATACTGAATATAATATCAGCTAGATGGTGGAAGGGTTTAAAAAGAAAAGAATGTCTGAACCTAAAAAGTATGTTAAGGTGATATGGGGATGGCATAAGATATGTTTGCAGAGATAATCTCCTGGTGACATTTGCACAAATGAAAAAGATAGCATTCTTTAAAGATATGTTATATAACATAAACACTAAATTTTGCATTGGTCTCTGAGTGGAAAATGAAGTGTCTAGGACTGCTAATATTTTGAGAAGGGTCAAACCCCTATCATGGCAGTAGACAAGCCTATCATTTGTTATACTCCTCTTAACTGGGTATTGACAACATAGTGGTAATGTAACAAGGTAGAAGAAAACTTTTCAGAGCAAGAACTGATTAGTAATATGCTAATAGCCTTAGGGTTATCTCATTAACAATGTTTTGTGTGTGTGTGTGTGTGTGTGTGTGTGTGTGTGTGTGTGTGTGTGTGTGTGTGTGTGTGTGTGTGTGTGTGTGTGTGTGTGTGTGTGTTAAACTAAGTTTTATTACTAAACTGTATGAAATATCTATACAGCTTTATTACCTGGTGGTACCATAAATAAGGAATTACTGAACAGTAAAGATTGTTCTTGAGCCCCCTTGGGAGCAAAAACAACAACATGGAATGGTCTTATCACTGTGCCAGAGGGGCATTGTATTGTAGTTTATAGCCCTTCTAGAAGAAACTGGCATTTCTTGGTTGCAGATATTAAAGTGATTTAAAAAGTGGAAACAGCAGGTGGCTCTGTGAAGAAAAGTTTTCAAAAGGTGGCTTGTAGAACTGCAGACAGATCTTCTGACATTCTCAGTTTCACAGCAACTATTCTTCATTCATAGTTTTGGCCACTATTATTGACCTATAACACCAGCTATAATGAGAAAGGTAAATTACATATCTGATAAGAATTAGAATGGTCAACCAGTGATAGGCCAATGTGAGTAGTGTTAACAAAAAATAATTATTGCTGAGAGACAGACTTCTGAACTGAGATAGACATCTGGTCATTTGGTGTCCAGCCATCTGTTATAGCAGAATGGGTTTTCTCTGCCTGATATGTGATAAAAGAACAAGTATGCATGGCAGAGGAGGAGGAATAATAATAATAATAATAATAATAATAATAATAACGTGTGCTTTGGCAGTTTTGGAAGGAGCTACTTTTAGTGGTGATAGTGAGAAGAGTTGTTGGAACATAGCTTCTGCATAAATTCAGGTTGATTCATTCTGTCAATTTGTCCAGGATGACAGGTAGGTAGTACTAGCTATCAGTCCCGTTTCATCTATGCATATAAAACCTTTTAACAACATTAAATATTGCACTGGTGCAGTCATTTTCAGTCTGATTCTGAGAAGGAAAAATATTAATATATATCAGAAATTATATTTTTCAAATGCAATGGTTCCATATAAGAATTGTTGTCCTCATTAAATATACACAATATAGTTAAGTTCCTCGATTATGTGTACTGATACACAATTTTACTCAACAGTTATTTCTAGTATTGTGCATTTCTACTATATAAGGCAGTAAGATCAGCAGCTCTGAATGTTTTCATTTAACAACATAGCATTTGAAGTTAATTTGTTTTGTATGTTTTAGGTCTTCCCTACTCTCACTGATATCAAGCCTAAGTGTCTGTTATTACTTATCACTTTTTGCTCCTCATATGGTTGAAGGATAGATGACAGCACCCTATGACAGTCACACTACAAGGACAGGATTCTTTCTTTTTTTTGTACTTTATTTGTTTACCTATTGATTATTTTATAAGAACCAGCTTTATTAACAAATCAGACAGACGATACAAGTTTCAACAACAATAATACAAATTGCAGTCAATATTGAACTATAAAGTTTCCGTAATTCCAACCAGGTAAATGTATATAATTTCCACATTGTACAAACTCTACAATACTTTAAAGATTAAAAACTCCAAAACACCCAACCTTGATATAATAAGAATATATTAGTGTCCAGGATCTTTCTAGTGGGGTATTATATGACCCAATGTCTCCATACTGCTGACTTAAGAGGTTAACTAGAACTTGACCGGCTACACATTCTGTCTGTTCAATTTCCATCAACTTTCAATCTAAGCCTGTCCTTGAAACAAATCTATTTATTCCACTTTGTTAGATACACCTACAATGGTTTCACAGTCATCTCCTTTGCTTCTCTTTTCTTTTTTTTTCCCTCAAAATGTTTTTATTTTTCAAATACAGTTGAATAAATTCCATAGTATTTGTATATAACATCTTGAATAAATTCGATAGTATTTGTATATAACATCTTAAATAACTATGTACACTATTTACATCAGCCTGACACTTTAACAGAGCTCAATATATACAAATACTTTATAGGTATAACAATCCAGTTATCAGAGTGTATCTGTTCAGTTATTGTAAAGTGTCAAGTAATGATAAGACTTTTTTCCATGGATTGTTAGTAAACAGCTTAGGATGAATCCTTAATTCTTTAATTTTAATTTCCAGCAATGATGTGGTCTTCAGTAGGCTGCAAAAGCCTTCCGAAGTCGGTATTGTGTTTGTATTCCATCTTCTTGTTATACACTTCCCTGAGATTGCAAGTATTGTCAAAGCTAGATACATATTTGACTCATTCTAATGAGGACCTTCGTACACATTTAATAATACTAAAGCTTTAGATAAGGAACCACAGGAACAGAGAACAAAATGTCCAAAACCCACAGCAGTTGATTAAAATTGTTTAAACGCTTTCATCTCTCTATCACAGACTTCATCAGAATAAGTAAAACATACAGGTATGTCACCATAAATACACTTCTCTATCCCATGATAGGTTGACACAAACACAACCCCACCCCTATTTCACTGCATTAAACCCACGTAAAATACCATCAAACATTGTCCTGTAATACAATACTAGACTAAAAATTAACTCTGTATAAAAGTGCAAAAAACATAAAACACAAACAATCACTATAACCAATAAAGAGATCTGAGCTTTAAAAAGGGGGAGAGGGACACTTTGTCATTCAACCCTGGAAATATTGTGGCATTTAACCTAACCTGCCATTTCATTTCAATAAATTCCAAGTATTCATCAACTGGACCCTCCCTTTGTCCCAAGTCAACATGATTTATGACACAAAATTTAAAAAAATGATTAGGAAGCTCATGTATATGTCTATACAAAGCATTATTTTCATTTTTATTAGCAATGTCATAACTGTGCTGATAGGTTCTCTGTTTAATAGCCCTTTAAGTTTTCCCAACATAAAATCCATCACAAGCCTGACAAAGCCCATTATAGACCACACCTCTTGAGTAGCAAAAATATTTTTTTTTTGGTCTGATTCTTCCATAATTCCTGACATAAATGTACTCTTGATCAATCATAAATTTACATTGAGGGCATCACCCACATTTATAACTGCCCCCGTTCTCTGTCAAGGGGGTTGCCCTTTCCAATAGCCTATTAATGGATACTTCCTTTTTGTAAACCACCATCGGTGTCTTACCCAATGAGGTAGAAGTGGCAGAGTTGAGACTAAAAATGTTCCAGTGCTTAGTAATAATATTTCTAATATCAGAAAAATCAATGTTGCAGGGTAGTACTAGAACTCTCCCAAACCCAGGTTCGTTCCTGTTGTTACCTACCTCCCCTAAGTTAAAACCAGTGCTCAGCAGACTATGGTATACTCCTTCCATTCTTTTATGCTTCACCTCCTCCATGATGTTTCCTATAAATTTCTCAGGCTACCCCCTCTGGGTCAACATGCCTTGTAATACTACACATTCATCCAAAAAAAAATGCAACTCAGAAATCATCCTGGCCAGTCTAACATATTGTCCCTTCACCAGTGCTTTTTTCTGGTGAATGGGATGCCAACTACTATAATGTAAAAATGAGTTGGAGTAGGTAGGTTTCCTGTATAGCAGGGATGAAAACATTTTTTTTACTGTAATCCTTTTTTATTGTGACATCCACATAATTCAACTTGTCCTTGTCTACTGTCATGGTGAACCTCAAAAAAAGTGGTTGCATTGTTTATGTATTCAAAGAATTAATTCAACTTTCCCATCCCATCTCTCCAGAGCAACACTATGTCATCCAGGTATTGCCCGTACAATACCCAGGAATCTTTGTGGGTGGTGTGATTTGTGATATTTTGGCAGAGAATTGTTTGTTTGTACATCTGCTGAGTAAGAGGTGGGAGGGCTGGAGGAGTGTATTGTCTCTTGTTGTAGCAACTTGTTGGGAGTTTTTTTTTTTTTTTATCTGTTTGCTCTCTGTTCTTTTCCTGGCTGCTGCCTTGCTGAAAGGGAAGGAATTTAGGTTTGAAGCTGCAGTGAAGTGAAGCTTTGTTTCATGTGCATCACAAGCCTCTGGTATGCACTACACAGACACGCTAACATAAACAGATGCTCCCAGGTTGCTATTGTAATGGAGACATAGTGATGATAATGCTTAATGGCTCTGAGGAGCCTTCAAGATGATTCTCAGCAATGACGTTTTTGGTTTTAAAAAATATATATATATAATAAAAGGGCTGTTTTAAACAACATGTACACATATTGATGGTCTTCCAACACTTTGTTTGGCTCATTAGTTGATTCTTGATAAACACACACACACACACACACACACACACACACACACACACACACACACACACACACTCACAATAATTATGTAATGTATGATTTTAGTTAATCTAGACATAAAATATATACCTATAAATATATAATCCTCATATAAGATAAAGCAGTCTGCTGAATTTAGATATTAAAGACAGAATTTAATAACATGGGCTTGTGTATAATAACACTACTGTCTTAACTTGTTAGAAATGACACTACATTGAACATCACTTATAAGACAAAGACAAAAGGGGTAACATTTTTATGGAAAACAAATGTGATTAACCCAGAAATCATTTATAAGTATGAAGATAAAGAAGGTCTTTTATGGCATTAGTAATAGTTAAATATAATAACAGAATATGGACCCTAGCCAATCTATACTGGTTTCCAGACATTGGATAAGGAATTGTTAAAAAACACTTGAGTTTCATTTCCAAAAATTATAAAGGCAACTTAATATTAGGAGAAGATTTTAATTGTATATTTTATATTTATGAAATTACAAATAAAAGACCACTGCATACATCTGCTGTATCAAAAGCTTTAAACAAGTGGCTAGAATCATTTCATCTTGTAGATACTTTAAAATTTAAATAAGATACATCTTTGTTGTTTTCCCATCAAGATCACAGATTTGGTACCCAGATTAGACTAGATAAAATATTTGCTGCTCATGACTTACGGTATAAAATCATTACTTTCTCAATCACCCCTGCCTCTTTTTAGACCATAATTCATTGATCCTAAAACTTCAAAATGGGTACAAACCATTATATTTATGTTTATTTATTTAAGAATAACTATAACTCAGATAATAACCAGGATTTGAACTCTTTAATTTTAGTTTTATATGCTGGAATTCTTTCAGCATATAAAACTAAAATTAAAGAGTTCAAACCCTGGTTATTATTTGAATTACAGTTCTTCTTAGATATTAATTACACCACAAAGATAAATAAAATAATGATATGGCACTCATTAAAAGCTTACATATATGGTAAAACCCTAACTTGCTATAAAAAAAATCAGAGAACGGGAGTCTGAATTATTAGATCTACAATCCAAACTTTTGTCAGTAAAAGCTGATAAAAATCAAAATCATTTGGAGATGAAAAACAAAGTAGACGTATTAAACAATAAATACAGTGGAATTCTAACACACAAAACTAGTTTAGCTTTAGAAAAACTAAAAAATAATACCTTGGCCACTTCTCCCAAATATCTACATAATTTATCCACAAGAATCAAAATACAATCATAAGCTAATAACATTAAAAGTATCTTCCATGAAAAGAAAGGGAAAAGTGTCTCGGATATAGGTGACATTCTTGATGCCTATAGAAATCACTATATGGAACAGTTCCAAAAAGAAAATATACATATTGATCAATTAAATCTAGGTGAAAAATGCTCTAATATAAAAAATACCAGAAAAATTAAAACTAGATCTGCAAGCACCCACATCCTACAAATAAATTACAGACACAATAAAAGAGGGTACAAATAATAAAGCTCCAGGTATAGATGTCATAATTATGGAATATGTAAACATTTTCCTTCAAAGATACTATCCCTCTTCCACAAAACTCTATTAGAAATTCAGTCACAAGCTTTAATACCACCCTCTTGGAGATATTCCTTAATCACACCAATCCTAAAGCAAAACAAATCCCCAAACCTCTGTACCTCATATAGACCTATAGCATTATTAAATAATGACTATAAGATATTTATGACAATATTAACAGAATGAAAATACCACTATCCAAAACAATAAATAACAATCAAACTGGATTTATATATCATAGACACACACCTGACAATATTTAAAGGATACTTTCTCTTATAGATTATATTAATAAAGAAAATAAAGAAACACTCATAATTGGCTTAGATATAGAGAAAGTCTTTGACTCCCTAAATTGGGACTATTTATTCGAAATTCTGGTGTTATTTGAATTTACTTCTTCCTTTGGTCATCTACTAAAGAATATATATGCAAATAATTTAGTGTATGTTAAGCTAGGTCCTTTCACCTCTGAATCTATACATATAACAAAGGGTACTAAACAAGGATGTCCCATGTCACCAATTCTATTTGCTTTGGCTATTGAAATATTGGCAGATTCAATAAATAACAATACAAAAATCAAAGGAGTAGATGTTATGAACAATACAATTCTAAAGTAATGATATTTGCTGATGACATATTATCAACATTATCCAATACAAAAGAGACATTAGAAGAATTAGATATTTTAATTGACACATTTTACAGGACTTCAGGACTCCATTTCAATAAATCAAAATCATTTTTTTTTATTCTTAAATAAAAAAAATTGCAGATAAAGGGGAATCACATCATAGGGAAACAATAATCTACCTTAAAATATCTAGGAATTGAGGTTAATAATGAATTAGTTTAAAAAACTACAATAATACCATCAATACAATTGAAATCTCTATGGAAAAGTGCAGCAAAATAATATTAACATTTGAAGATAGACTACAGTAAATAAAAATGGATTTACTATCCAAGATTCTATATATAGTTTTGGCAATACAACTGTTACCGTAAAGGAATATACTCAAAGAAATAAACTCATGCCTAATAAAATTTTAATGGTTTCGCAAAAGAAACAGAATAGTTTTAATACATCATATCAGACCATGGAAACAGGGAGGATTAAACTTTCCTGATATAGAAACATATATAAAAGCATCAATATCTAAAACAATTTCAGATTGGATGTCCAAATTTTTCAGCAAATTGGAAATAATTACTAACTGTAATATCAATAAATGAATTTGATTTACAAAAAACATTTCAAAAAACAGATACAAACAATTTGTCATGACACATATTATGTGTTAGTATGCAATATAACATAATTAAGCCCACTAAAACTCGTATGATTAATTATTACATTGACTCATTTAGGAAAATTATCAATGCAAATATAGATTTAAAAATCTGGTTTGATCGTTTAACACCATTCATAGTTACAAAGAGCTATCCACATAAAATATACAGAGAAATAATTAGCTCCTGGGAACAGAAAGGATTTCTTTGTTAGTTTCAATGTATCAAAGAACTAAAAGTTCTGGATATGCAAACAATAGAAACAACATACAAAATTCCACACAACAAGTGGAACTAGGCTAACTATACAAAACAGTCTGATGTATCCGCAAGATTTATGCAGAATAATTAGTAATTCTTCATTTAAACTTTAAATATAATTTTCTAAACTTAAGAAATACCTATATGAAATCATATATAATGATTATGCATGGGAAATAGTATTTCGAAATTTTACAAGATATTGATAAATTATAAAACAACACCCAAATCCTCATATTGGAATTATATAACAAAAGGGCACTCATTACAGCTAACTGAAGAAATTAAATCAAATATTTTATTATCAATAAAACATACATCCTTTACACAATACTGGAAAGTTTTTAAATGGAAATGCTTGCACAGGGCATTGTTAACTCCAAATAGAATTACTAAAATTAATTCTTCCACAAAGGAAATATGTCAGAGGTGTGAGCAAATACACAATGCAGACTGGAATCACATTTTTTTCGACTGTTTTAAAATTAAGCCATTTTGGAATGGTATTAAAAACTTTTTGCAAGCTTTATTTAATGAAACATTTAACTTATCTAAAGCTCTGAACTCCAGTACAACCAAACTAGGAACCACAGCAACAGAGAAAAAAAAAAGTCCAACACCCACAGCAGTTGATTAAAAACGTTTAATTGAGTACTTTGTCTCCTTATCACAGACTTCATCAGAATAAGTAAAACACACAGGTATGTCACCATGAACACATTTCTGTGTCTCCTGATAGGTTGACACAAATACAACCCCACCCCTATTTCACTGCCTTAAACTCACGTAAAATACCATTAAACATTGTCCTGTAATACAATACTTGACTAAAAATTGACTCTGCATAAATGTGCAAAAAACATAAAACACAAACAATCACTATAACCAATAAAGGGATCTGAGTGTTAAAAAGGGGGAGAGGGACACTTTGTCATTCAACCCTGGAAACCTGGACCACCCTCTTCCCCTGGATCCAGGCTAAAACACCAAATGTTTCATCCTAATTCACAAGCATCAGTAAACCTCGATCACAAGCCGCAACCCACAGCTTCCTGGAGACAAAAACGTCAACATATAACAGCTGCCAGAAGCAGCTACATCCACATACACCATGTCAGGCTTAATCAAACAGCACTCAAAGCTATGATACCTGCCATAATTGATATTAATTATGTTTAGACAGAATAATAATGACATTTGTACTAGATGCCAGACATGGCTGCATCCACGCACACCATATCAGGATTGATCAAACAGCACTCGAAGCTATGATACCTGCCATCAATGATATTAACTATGTTTAGACAGAATAATAATGACATTTGTAATAGCTGCCAGACAGAGCTGCATCCACGCACACCATATCAGGATTGATCAAACAGCATTTGTAGCTGTGATACCTGCCATAATTGATATTAACTATATTTAGACAGAATAATGATGACATTTGAACTAAGAGCTTGCTACTATTATTTAACCAGGATATACATGACATTTCTAAATCATACTTTAACTGAAGAAGGTATTCATGACAGCATTTTTTTTCAAAACACTCTACTGTTACTGTTATATATGATATTAATTTGTTACATTTGAGTCTGAACTCTGATGAAGGGTACCTTGTTGAATTAATTAATTACTGAAAACAAAAACGGAACACCACTGCAGCCAGAACGATGTAAAAGAAAAGAAACGCAATTTATTTCAAGACCAAAACAGCGTTTTCGCTTCCAGAAAGCCAGAAGCTTCATCAGCAGTTGAAAGGATTAAAACCAAATGCATTTAAAACAAAGTAACTGGCGCTTGTTGACGACATCACCACAAAGCCACAATGTTGCTAAAGGCAACGATAAAACTTAAAAGGGCAACAATAACAAGGAGGCGGGTGAAAACAAATACATAGTATGCCCTGTAAAACTTATATAAAGAATAAAAACATTCTAAATGAAATGTGAAGCTAAAAGTTGTATATAGTAAATATCAATAAACAAGAGCAACTAAATGTACTACTGCATCGGGTCACCTAACAGGAGCAAGCAATATGAAAAAGCTACATATCAAAGGAAATCAATATGTTAAGGTTGCTATTACTTTAAACTATAGATGGAATAGAACATTCAATGGGCTTAACCCTAGCAAAGCAATATATGCAACATTATTCACTGTCCTTGAGTTGACCAATGGGATAGGTTATGCGCCACTAAGAGTAAAAAGTATTATCTAAGGTAGCTCTTATATTTAAGAAAAGCAGCAATATTACAGTTTTCGTTTAGCCCAGGAAATGAAAAGGCGTCCAGTTGGAGTTGTCATTCGAGCTCACGAGTCTCAACAATGAGAGATTGTGGGCCACCTCTGATATCCATGCTGATATGGTCAATGCCCATGAACAGGAAGCTATGGCCGCTGTTGTTAAGAATATGTTTTGACAATGCGTTGTCGCTTTTCTTATTGTTGATAGCGTAGATGTGTTGGTATATACGGTCACAGAAGCGTCTATCCATTTTACCAACATAGAAAGCTGCGCAGCATTGGCAAAAAGCTACGTATACTATGGCCTTCATTTTACAATTAATTTTGTGATTGATGAAATATTTCCTCTCTTTTTTGCCAATGCTGCGCAGCTTTCTATGTTGGTAAAACGGATAGACGCTTCTGTGACCGTATATACCAACACATCTACGCTATCAACAATAAGAAAAGCAACAACGCATTGTCAAAACATATTCTTAACAACAGCGGCCATAGCTTCCTGTTCATGGGCATTGACCATATCAGCATGGATATCAGAGGTGGCCCACAATCTCTCATTGTTGAGACTCGTGAGCTCGAATGGCAACTCCAACTGGACGCCTTTTCATTTCCTGGGCTAAACGAAAACTGTAATATTGCTGCTTTTCTTAAATATAAGAGCTACCTTAGATAATACTTTTTTACTCTTAGTGGCACAACCTATCCCATTGGTCAACTCAAGGACAGTGAATAATGTTGCATATATTGCTTTGCTAGGTTAAGCCCATTGAATGTTCTATTCCATCTATAGTTTAAAGTAATAGCAACCTTAACATATTGATTTCCTTTGATATGTAGCTTTTTCATATTGCTTGCTCCTGTTAGGTGACCATGCAGTAGTACATTTAGTTGCTCTTGTTTATTGATATTTACTATATACAACTTTTAGCTTCACATTTCATTTAGAATGTTTTATTCTTTTATATAAGTTTTACAGGGCATACTATGTATTTGTTTTCACCCGCTCTCCTTGTTATTGTTGCCCTTTTAAGTTTTATCGTTGCCCCTTTAAGCAACATTGTGGCACTTGTGGTGATGTCGTCAACAAGCGCCAGTTACTCTGTTTTAAATGCATTTGGTTTTAATCCTTTCAACTGCTGATGAAGCTTCTGGCTTTCTGGAAGCGAAAACGCTGTTTTGGTCTTGAAATAAATTGCGTTTTTCTTTTACATCGTTCTGGCTGCAGTGGTGTTCTGTTTTTGTTTTCAGTGAGTTTATTTGTTTCTTATTTAACTCAAATTAATTAATTAATTACTTAAATTATTATAAGTAAAATCAATGAAAAATGAACAAGATAAGTATTCATTGAGTTCAGGTAGGGGAATAGAAACTTCTATGTTTGCATTATATGTTGCTTTGTTTGGCTTATATATAATGTAAATAGTAACCCATCTTTACCTACCTTTGTTTGTGAAGAATTATTGGACTCTTTGAACATTCTGAATAAATCATTACTGTTTCTTAGTTGTTTAAGAATCCCTCCTTTTTTTAAAATAAAAACAGATGACAAGTGATGTACCATATCAGTTGATACTTTGAGAGATGTAGTTGCAAGAGTTATTTTTTTGGGACAGCTATCTTGGGATCAGTTTTTTGTTTCTTCTTTCTAGCATCAGTCCAAAAAATGTGTTTCTTTTATTCTTTTAAGAGTAGGGGCCATCCATTCCATTTCTTTTAGGATCGACACTATTTTGTTGTTTTTGATGAATATAATAGCTTCTTCTAAGTCATTAAAAGTTCTTATCGCATTGGAAAAAAGGTATTTTTATCTTGGCTGGAAAGGCCACCTGTGCTTTAATGTTGCTTTGTTTCAACAGTTTTATTATTGTCCAGACATTTTTCCTATGTTCTAGTATTCTGGAAGAATAATCATTGCCAAACCTTATCAGGCTTTGATTGTATTTTAAGGGTGATTTTTTTTAAGCAGATTTTAATATTAGTTCCTTGCTCAGAAATGAAAGAAATTTTATAACTATGGATCTAGGTTGAGTATTTGTTGAGTTAGAAGCAAGTTTCCTCAGTGCTCTATGCATCCTTTCAATCCCAAATGAAAGTCCCTCTTTCAAATCTAAAAATTCAGGAATCCAGGTTGTTAAGAATGAAATAATGTCTTCTCCTTCAGTGTTTTCAGGCAGACCAAAGATCCTTATGTTGTTTCTCCTTTCCCTGTTTTCTAAGTCATCTATTTTGTTAAGCAGCCATGTATTCTGTTTAAGCAGAAATTCTTTTAGGAATTCTTCCTCTTTGAGTCTCCCTTCAATGTCATTTAGAGAAGTCTCTATATTTGTTATTTTTGTATGATGTTGCTGTAATAGTTCCATAAGAGTATCAGTCTGCTTTTGAGAATTTAATTTGAGGTTTTCTAAGTCATTTTAAAACCATCCATTTTCAAAGATAGTTCCTATAAGGTAGATGTCATCAATTGCATTTCCTTTTTCAAAGCAGCATCTGGATGAGAGTTCCTTGAGTTGTTCATATTCAGTGACTCAATATATCTCCAAGTTACTTGACAGGAAAATATTTGTATCTCTCCACCAAAATTGATATTTATGCAATTTAGTAGTTTATCTATAGATTTCTGACATTCTAAACCTGAAAATAATAAAATGTTCCTATATTATTATACTAGATTATGGAGCTCTCAAAATTCACTGCTCTCAGTTAGCCATCTAGGCTCCACCCCTCCTTCTCTTTTCTGGATGTCCTCTAGAAAGCTTTCATTTCTGACAGTTCAAGCACTTTTTTGTAATTGCTTTCTAAGCTACCACCAGGAATAGAAAAGGTAGTTTGTTAATGCTACCCCCAGCAGAAACATATATGCCATAAGCCTTACGTCTAAGAAAATATTCCTGTGATAAAGGCTTGCATTTCACAACCTCCAGCAGTCTCAAAATGTGCATCTCCAAGTTGCTCAGCACTTCCAGCAACATGGGGAGGCCTGAGGAAACATATTCACTAACTTAGATGCAGTGTAAAAATACATGTGCAGATATTTCCAGGCAAATATTTTCAGTTTCCTGCTTTATGTGGTATATCCTGTTAAAGTGATTATCTGCCCCCACTGATGTGGGGAGGTATTAGTCTGCAGATCCCTTTCCCTAACATGTTTACACTTAATCCCACCTCTGTTATCTAATTGATTCATTCCTTTGTAGGCTTGGCTTATCAGTTTTTTAAACTGAATGCACATGTTTTGTTCTGCACAAATAAGTCTACCATCCCCAGCCTATGGACTCCCCCACCCCTCAGTGGATCACCATCTTTCTAGCTGCAATCAATATTCCCTCAACTCAAATTCTGGAAGAAGCAGTCTCCAGGTGACCCACTACTGACCTCTCCTAAGCTGTTCTCAGAATTTAATACCTGTTAGTTTTCAATGCCAGCTTTTAAATAATTCCTCTATTCTTTTTCCAACTTGCAAATAATGTATGGGAAGAATACAATTTTTCCAGGAAATCATCTACATATTTACACTCACACAATATATATATATATATATATATATATATATATATATATATATGTATATATATTATTTTTTTTTCAATAAACATTTTTATTAAACTAGCATGTATGACATAGGCAACCCTTTTCTAGATAGTAAAGGAATGTGCCACCACATGTTTCCATTTACAGTAATTTAAAGACTTTAGAGCTAAAAAATCTTCAGCTGCACAGCCTAAAAAAATGGGAGAGTCTGAGATTCTCTGCCACACCCCCCAGTCTCTCACCAGTGCTATTAACCTGTTACATAAGGCAATGGGCTTAACCACATCCCAGTTAAAATTTAGTGTTACATTTCTCCTGCCCTTTGAATCTTCTTAGGGACCTCCTCAGGAAATATCTGGAACCCATAAATACATAAGAGAAGTATAAAATAAGATACTGTTGGATTCCTGCGATGGATCTCAAGGTGACCACCTTCCACATTTTTATAACCCCTTTGACTCTTTCTAAGATTTTTATGTTATGTTTTTTTCCACTGAGTTTGACAAAGTCTCTCCTATTCACACTTATAAGTACTGAACATACATCTTTTGTTTCTTAAATTCTGGAAATTTCAAATTGGTATTTTGCTAATGGGAGTCTATTCACCAACAAAACCCTGCATCTTGTCCACACTCACTTTATGTTTAGAAATCTCCCAAAATCTCTAGGGGACACTGAACATCTTTAGCATAGCTATATTGGGTTTTTCTAAAAAGACCTGTATGTTATCCACATGCATTGCAATTCTATGAATGTCCCCACTAAGTTCATAGGTTCATAGGTTTATACTAGGCTATCTGCCCTAAGGCATTTATAAGCCTAGCCCAAAGTTTTGTGGCTTACGCCACCCCTTATGTTAAAAATACTGTGCCCATTAGTTTGTTGTGCCTCTGTCCAGCAATGACACAGAGATGATTCCCGGGGTAAACCTACGATCTCCCATCCACCGGTCAAGATTTCTCTTGAACAGAGCCATCGAGGTGCTCTGCCTCACATGGACTGGGATTTTATTCCACAGCATAGGGAGTCTCTGGGTGACAAATCTATCCCTCCAGCATGTCCTATTTATATCAGTGCTAAGGTTTAAGTCGCTTGCTCTAGTGGATCTGGTAGATTTGGATTTTTTGAGGTGGAGCATGTCCATTAATTCCGGGTTGGACATGGCCTTGTATGTCAGGCACAGGTCACCTCTGAGCAGGTGGTATGCGACTGAATAGAGCTGGAGTTTCTTCAGTCTGGCAGCATATGACAGATTTTGGAGTCCCTTTATCCTTTTGGTGAGGAACTTTTGGGGTCTCTCCAGTTGCTGCAGGTGTCGGGTGAGATACATCCCGAATGGGGCATTGTACTCAATCATTGGTCTGATAAGTGAAGAGTACAGGGGAACAATGACCTCACTTGATCTGGATGTGAATCCCTTCATGATCAGGTGGGCAATGTAGAAGGTCTTTCTAACCACTTTAGCAATGTGAGTGTCAAAAGAAAGGCCACTGTCAACCTGGGTCCCCAGGTCCCTGATAACCTCTTCTGTGCTTAATGGATTGCCACCTATATGGTAGCTTGGGGTTACCTTGTAAGTCTGAATCCCCTATTCCAAGCAGTCCTGATAAAGTCGGCCAACAGTTCAATGTATAATGCAAACAGAATTGAGGGCAAGGGGTAGCCCTGTGCTATGCCCCTGGACAGCAGAAATAGACCCAACATCCCAAAATGGGTTTTTATTCAGGCCTGAGAACCCAAACATAAGTAACAATTTCCACTAGAATAGCCACAAACAATTTATAATCATGTTTTAAGATTAAAATCAGCCTGTATGTGGCCGACAAATCTATAGTCTTTCCTTCCTTATAAATCATTGTTAGTAGTGCATATGAGTGCAGGACTGTCTTCGTTACCAATATCTCACTGAAGAGATGTGAGAAAAGAGTCAGAGGAAGATCTCCCAGCCACTTCCAAAAGCTGAGTAGAAGGCCTTCAGAGCCTGGCATTCTATGCAGGGCCTGCCTAGATAGCACCTGTCTAAACTCCTCTACTCTGTTGGGACTATTAGCTCCTCAGCATGGGCTAAATGCAGGGAAAGCAAGCTCAAGCCTTCAAGAAGCCATCTATATCCTTCTCTTTCCCTGCTATTTCTGAATCTGCCATGTACAACTGACTGAAATATTCTCTTAATTCTTCTAGTAAGTCCTATAGAACTATTAATTTAGCTCTAACTGACTTGAGATTAAGGAATTTATGGAACTTTCATTTCACTGTTGCCTCAGTTTAGAAGCCAGAATTTTCAGATAATGAGGGCAATTCAGGAAAAATATAGCTTTCTTTCAGGAAATTCCAAGTCACTCTATTATTTGGGCTTCTTTAGCATTCATGGCACTCTTATCAATTTCCAGTCCTCTACATTCTCTCCCTTTCATGTCTATTAATTCTGATTTTAGTCTTAAAAATTTTCCTTTCAACTGGCTGCAGTCCAGTCTAGACTATTGCTTAACCATACCCACCATATTCTGCTTCGTACTGTCTCACCTTCCTCCCAAATTTCCCCCACTTTAGTACTTTTATAAATCTCTACTAACATCTTGCCTTTACAAGCGGACTTGAAATAATTTGTCTTCAGATAATACTAGTGAAACTTCCAATGCCTATCTGTTTGCAACTTTGATTGTTTAACTGCAATTAATAGGGTTAAGTGATGGAAGAGCATTGCCGGTAGAGTCACTAGCCTATGTACTCTCTGTTGATCCTCCACTGATATGTACTCTCTATCCAACCTATCAGCTGTGTGAGACCTCCCTGATACAAAGGTAAACACATGAGGGGTCATCTCCTGGTCAGTCATGTACACCAGTCCCATGTACTCTAGATAAGCCACATACCTCCCTAAATTTCTGCCTCCTCCTTTTCAGTCCCTTTCTGACATCATTCTTAGACACAGATACATACCAATCTCTAAAGTAAACTATTGCTCCTTCAGAAAAATTAATATTTAGCATAATTTTCCTAATGTAGCTTTTAGTGAAGACCAGGGGAAGATATTTGGAGATTGAAGTTATTTTCTTGCAGGTTAAAATCCCATTAAATGCTGCAAATCTACCCTCAGTGTTTATTAGGTGTCCTGAAGTGTAAAGTGGGTATGCCTACTAATTAATATAGCTACCCACTTGCTCATAGCTACCTATAAAGAAGAAAATATGCATACTGTCTACCTGTTTTTTATTAATGTTTTATGCTCTTCAACTCGCAAGTGAGTCTACTGTACTGTAATAACTGTAGGTTGATAAAAACAAGTTTATGAAATATTCTTTTCATGTCAGGGTTGACTAAACCACTTACATTGCCAGAAATAATAATTTGATAATTATTCATTATAAATAAAGGAATATCTGTCCTATGAGCTGCAAATAACTGCTGTGAGGCCTTTTATTTTGTGGACATCTGATGGGCCATCCCTTCCACTCTGTCTTTGAAGAGCTGGTCACTGTTTCATTTTGATCAAAATTCAAACTAACATTCCAGCCAAAATAAATAAGGATCTGACCTATAATAACTTTGCACAATAACCGAGCATTGTACCCCCCTCATTGATTTAATGACCAACAAAATTAAGGAAGTAAAAACAAGCTTTGTTAATAACATATTTTTCAAAGTAAAAAAAACATTATTATACAATGACTGGCCATTAATATTCCAGAACGTGCATGCTGATTGGCCAGCCCAACCAGCGTACCCATTCTAAATCCCAGAATATACCAACGGAAAAAGGTCTGGTTAGCCGAACTTCATTCCGTTCATATATTCTATAACTTTTATTTTTTTTTCAATAAAAACTAAAAAAAAAAATGTAAAGTCTGGAGTCCAGACATACCAGAGAGGCAGCACGGAGGAAATACAAAGAAAATCAGGTACGTTATTTAAAACTAAAGACACGTACCCCGTTATCTTTGAATTTCCTCCATTCTGTCTCTCTCCTACCCCTAAAGTAGCATAAACTATTTTTTTTTAATTAAAAAAAAAAAAAAAAAAAAAAAAAGGAAAACAAAAATGGAGCAACAGAGACTTTCTTTTCTCTGTTGCTCCCTTTTCAAAGCATTGATATACTGGCTATGCATGGGAACGCAAGTTCCATATGCATGCGCAGTACATCAAAACAAGGCAGCAAGATACCTCCAGCTGCAGAAGGACAGTACAGCGCCATTATACAAAGGCATTATTTAAGAAAAATAAGTTTTTTTTTTCTTAAATAATATCATTATATAATAGCAATAACCGACTCCATGGTTGTGGTATATTGAAATTTACCCACGGTTGGCTTTATTTAATGACCTGGGCTTTGCCCTCATAATCAAACCATGCCAACCATGGGCAAATCTTCAATATACCACACCACATCATCAGTTATTGCTTAAATCTTCCATACCCAGACAATGAGTGCCCACACCATTACTGTCCAGCAGTTAGAGTTTGAGGTAATATCGAACGACTGATCTGCTCTCAGATCCTTATTGAAACAGTTCCAAGGAGACCTCTGCCTTTAAACTACCAGTTGTACATCCCTTGTTTGCTTTCTGGTGTAATACTTTCAACAGTTGCTTCTAACTTAGAACCCTTAATTACAAACTGTCACCCTGCATTGTTTCATCAGGATAAACCAAGTCCAGCCAATCCTCATCATGGCCATCTGTTAGGTTTTCGTCATCATGCAGATTGCTTACATTGTTTTGAATTAGTACTGATATGACGACGTGTTTCTTTACCAAACTCAGAATATTGTGCGCACGGTATTACAAATTCAAAAATATTTGGCTACCCAGATCTGGTGACCTGTTACAAAAAGAAGAGTCACCCAGATTTGAGACATTAGTAACCTTCCACTTGTTAACTAATGAAAAGGTGACCCTCAGCCCAGCAAGGCTTCTACACACTTCCATAAAGTCCTCCCCACCTATTCAGCCTTGTCTCATTTGGTTTAGTTGTCCTTGTCATGACGGAGCAGAGCTCTTCAAGTGATCTGAGGGGATGAACAGCTATTGAGAGCAGTCCCCTGCAAAACAAGGTTGCAGTCAGTCAAGTTACCTGTCATAAACTCCAGTCACAGAAAACTAAAGATTATAACATTCAAATAGGGAGTATTGCAGTCTGTATATTATTTAAGCTCCCCTTACATATCCCTGCTTGTGGATTTAGAAAAAATAGAGAAGGGTGCCTGCATTACACCATTTTGAACATAATCTCCTCCAACAGAACTATGGGTCATTGCAGCTGATGTCTCTGACTAAATACCATCTCTCTGTTTTTGCTTCAATGTCCTGTCTCTTAAAAATTTTACACCTCCTGAGAATCCATAACAGCCTTGCTCTTTCCTGGCAGTAAAATCTTAAATATGCTGGGTAAAGGAGAAAAAAACATCATCCTTTGTTGCTTCCTTAAGCTTATCATAAGAAGTTTGGCTCTGTGTTGTGATGTAGCAACTGAGTAATCATTGTCTGGAAATGCACGCTTGTCCCTTACCATGTAGATCTGATAGGTGCTGTATGTCACATGTATGCTCCCCACGCAAGGCATAGGGTATAAAGGTGATGTACAGACACAGATACTTAGAACTTCTTTGCCCCAAGTCCAAATGTCATTATCAAACATTGGTTTGAATGCTCTTCTGCTGTGCTGGTTATCAAGGCATGTTTTCTGATAAGTGCCCCACTTGAGTTTCTTCTCTTCCTTTTCTTAATGTTGTTGTCATTGTTGTTGTGTTCATGTCATCCAGAAAGGGAAAATGTCATTGTGGAAGGCAGATTCCCCAAAAAGATCATTATGGCCAGTGCCTTTTTTGATTGGGTGCTTCCCACAAATATATACAGCGTTCTACCTGCCAGGCTTTTGTACCTAAGAGCCTACATAGTCACTGCTCCTGTTTGTCCATATACCTGGAGAACCAACGTCTTATGTTGTTGGCTCGGGGTGCTATTGCAGAATCCTCCAATCCTGGGGGCCAGCTGTTGGTGAAGAAGAAGGTCAAAAATGTATGCCTGATCTGGCTGCTGTCCAGCTTCCCCTAGATGTTTCTCTTGAGGCTGGTAAAAGCCATTAGGATGGTATGGTGATTGCTTTGGATTCCTCTGCTGCAATCCTGTTGGAGGCTGGCATGGGTCCACCTTCTTACACATCCTTGGATTCTTTTCAAATGTTTGTGCCTGACATTGAGAGGGAACCTTGACTGATTTTATCCAAAGAACTGAGGTGAATTCCTCAGATCTTATTAAGAGAGGAGATTCCTACAAATATTTTAGAATTGTGTCACGGGTCTTACTCTCTGAGGGTGTTTTGAGTGAACATCCCACAGAAAAAGAAACAAAAGATAAAGCATATCTTCCCTGTTGTGAGGTATCCCCAATATGAATGGCAGGATTTCACTTAGGGTTTATTTAATGCTTTGATGGCTTTGAAGCCACCTCAAGGGGTCCCTTTTCCTGCTCCTTCCTGGTCTTCCACTCCAATCAGAAGGGATAGAGAATTAAATTCCTCAAATGAGGATCTGGACTCGGAGGAAGAATCCCTGGTTTATTCTTCCCAAATCCCTTTCCCCGTCAGCTACTCTTCAGAGGAGGAAGATCCCTTAAGTCTAGACTGCTGTTTGGAAGAGCTGTCCTTTA
Organism: Protopterus annectens; assembly: GCF_019279795.1. Taxonomy (NCBI): domain Eukaryota; kingdom Metazoa; phylum Chordata; order Ceratodontiformes; family Protopteridae; genus Protopterus; species Protopterus annectens. Next base: position 1,066,994,958 of record NC_056744.1, on the reverse strand, counting down.
GGGCTTGTAAGATGGACTATTTTAAGTGGAATTGTTCTCAAGACTCTGATTTTCAAAAATGGTATTATGATCTCCTACAGATGGAGTATCCCAAGCCATCTGCTGTTTTTCCTGTTCTGGCTGCCCTTTTGGATACTTTTTCATCAGCTTCGGTAGCCCCTGACTCTCAGTCTCCTGCACCTAAGAAGCCAGATAGATTCTATAAAGTACGTGAGGAGTGCAAATTTCTTTATAAATGCCCTTCTGCTGACCCTTCTGTAGTGTCAGTCTCTTCTGACAGGTCATCCAAGTTGTTGCCCTCCACTAAGCCATTGCCTTCCAATAAGGATAGTAAGGCCATGGAAAGGTTGGGCAAGAAAGTTTACACTGCTGGTACTTTGTCCTTTAGGGCCATTAACTACTACACTCATATGACCAGGTATGCTTTGGCTGTCCTTTCTCAGGTTTCTAAGGTGGTTTCTGACCTTTCTGATTCTGAGGGAAAGGCTTTGGCCCTTTCCCCATTGGGCTCCTCTTCTCATGTTTCATGCCATTCAGTCAAATGCAGCTATGTTGCAGCTGATGCTTCTTCCAGGGCTGCTGCCTTTGGTTCAGTTATGAGGCACTATTCTTGGCTTCATCTTCAGGCTTTTGTCTGACAACATTAAGACCAAACTTTTTGATGCCCTTTTGGATAATAAAAGTCTTTTTGGACCTGCTACTGCTGACTTTTTCAAGGCTGTCCAAGACAACAGCTAAGCCTTGCAGCTGTAACATATTTTTGTTTCTTCCAATTCTAAATTTCAGAGGAAGTATCCAAATCGTCCTTTATTCATAAGCAAACATCCTTCTCTCAAAGGCAAGAATGGTTCTAGGAGTGTGCTTCCTGCTAAATCTGCTCAGGCTCCTGCCTCAGGCAAACCTGGTTGTATTTGTTTCCTCCTTTCATTGACCAGGTTCCCTTCTCCATCGATCTTTCCCTGTCTTTACCAAAATTGGCTACGAATCACTTCAGGCTCTTGGATTCTGTCCATTGTTCATCAGGGATAATTCATAGTTTGGAAGTCCATTCCTCCCATTTCAAACATTTCTCAATTTCCATGGGAGCAGCTGTTTAATTTCTCAGAGGTTCTTCACTCCCTTATGGCTCAGGGCACCATTCAACTCATGTCTCCCATCCAGGTAGGTAAGGGATTTTATTCTAGTATGTTTTTGATCCCACGAAAGGAGGGTATGTGGAAACCAGTTCTGGATCTTTCCCTGCTGAACACCTTTCTCAAGTCCTTTGTTTAAGATGTTGCCCTTTAGACATTGTTTCCTTTTCTTCTTCCTTAGGCCTTTCTGGTAGGTCTGGATCTCAAGGATGCACACCGTCACATCCCCATCCATTCTTTTTTTCAAGAAATGTTTACATTTCTCTGTATTTTCTTTGCATTGTCAGTTTTCTGCTTTTGCCCTCTGGCCTCGCTACTGGCCCAGGGGTATTCACCAAATGCCTTGCTCCTGTCATTGCTTTTTGCAGGATTTGAGGTATTCAGATTTTTCCCTATGTAGACAATATGCTTATTCAAGTTCCTGCCACCAGCAGTCTTCTTCAGGATCTCAGGTTCACTACTTGCCTGTTGCACAGTCTGGGTTTCATTGTAAACCTCCAGAAATACATTCTGATAGCTTCCCAGGATAATATTTTTCTCAGCTGCAGACTTCAGACAGTTCTCATGTTGACATCTCTGCTTGTCCCCAAAGCTGGGCCTCTAATAACCTTTTTTCCAGTCCCTTCTTCTTCTGGTGTCTGTCGCAGCCAGGGAATTTCTCATGCTTCTAGAGTTCATGGCTTCCACCATTTCCTTGCCCTATCTCACCAGGCTTCAAATGAGGAAATTTCAGTGGTACCTCAAATCGGTGTGGCTTCACCTATACCACCCTCTGGACTTCCTGGTACCTTTACTTCCCTGTCTCAAGCTCAGGCTTCAGTGGTGGATTCATCAGCTTTCTCTCAACCTGAGACTTCCTTTTCAAGCTCCAGTTCCTAGTTAGGAGCTCTTTACAGACACCTCAGACAGGAGGTGGGGTGTCTCCTGTGGCCTGCTAAAGGTTCAGTATCTCTGACCTCCTTATCAGAGGACTTTTGGCTTTGCAAGCTTTTCATTCCTTCTTTCATCCTGGAGCCCTCAAAATTTTCATAAACAATACCACAGTGATGTATTATGTCAGGAAGCAAGGAGGCACACGGTCCTATCTTTTTTGCAGACTAGCTCTTCATGTCTGGGATATAGCTATCCAGTATCAAGTTACTCTTCAAGTAGTTTACATTCCCTTGGAGCATGATCTAGTGGCAGACTTTTTGAGCAGGTCTAACTCACATGCTCATTAATAGATGCTTCACAGAGACGTGTCCTGGACAATGTCCATTGGTGAGCTATTCATCAGGTAGACCTTTTTGCCTCCCCTTTGAACATACATTTTCCTCTATTCTGGTCCAGAGTCCCAAGTCCACTGGCTTAGAAATTGGATGCCCTGTCTTTTCCTTGGAAGGGGATGTTTCTATGTGTCCCCCCTCCTCTGTAACCATGAGTTATGTACAAGATCAGGCAGGACTCTCCCAAAACCTTGCTGGTGACTCCCTTTTGGCCCAGACATTGGTTCCTCCCTTCTTTCTCAACTGGCCGGGGCAATCACCACAAGTTGCCTCACTGGGTGGATCTTCTCACAGAAGACAATGCGTCTCTTATCCATCTTTATTTGTCTACTCTCTAAATGATACTGTGGGTGATAGGGTTTTGATCCCTTTTAGGCATCACTTTTCTGAGGACATGCTTCAGTTTCTGCAGGAGGCCAGGAAAAACCACCAACAGGAAATAATGTATGTCTAAATGGAAAAGACTTTCTGTCTGGTGCCTCTGTCTCTTGCCAATAGGATCCCCTGTCCATGGAGGTTCCTTTGGTTCTCTCTTATTTGTGTGATCTGTTCCATGCTGTGTTGGCAAGTTCTTCACTGGAAGCTGACCTGTCAGCAACTTCTGCTTGTTCACCCTTGAACCCTCCTCTGGCCTCTAGGTTTGAGGTCAAGCAAGTCATATCAAACTTCCCAGAAAGCCTATTTCACTTTCTTGGTGCTCAATTTTGTACTTGAAAAGTTGACCCAGGCTCCTTTTGACCCTGCTTCCTCAGCTACCTTGCAAAATTGTACTTGGAAGACTGTTCTGCTTTTGACTATTACTTCAGCTAAGAGGGTGTCTGAATGTTAGGCTGTTATGACCATGCCCCCTTTTTTAGTTTCTCATAGAGACAAGGTATTTCTTCATACTAATACTTCTTTTATTGCTATGCTGATCAATGAGTTCTACCTTAATCAGTCTATTCATCTTCCTTCCTATTTTCCTTCTTCACGGTTTGCCAGTGAGAAGGTTCTTTACAACTTGGATTTGCATAGACAGCTCAGATATTGTTTAGATAAAACTAACATTTTTCACAAATCTGAGAAGCTTTTTATTTCTTTTCATCCCATGACGTTGGGTTTGGCTGTTTCTAAGCAAACCACCTCCTCCTGGATTTCCAAGGCAATTTCCTTTTGCTATTCTCATCTGTAAAGGCACATTCTACTAGGGCAGTTGCCTCCATTGGTGCCTTTTTCAAGGGTCTGAATGCCAATTCTATCCTTGAGACTGCTGCTTGGTTCTCTGCTCATACTTTCTCTAAAGAGTACAAGTTGGGTGTTGTTTCCAGGGCCAGGGCAGGTTTTGTCAGGGTTATTCTTCATGGGTTTGTGGAGGGCTCTTCTCTGACTTCCTTCTCCCAGATTTCCTCTTGAGCTCTTGTACTCTTCCTTCTGTTATGAAAACTGCAACAGTGATATGGAAGGACTTAGTACAGGTGTGTAAAATCTTACCATAACAGTAAATGTTCTTCTCTTCACTGCTGCAGTATTTGGTCCCTCCTTCCTTCCCCCTCTGACCTGAATTTTGTCCAGAGTAGCGGTTGCCTTCCTGGCCAAGGGACCCTTCTCCTTTCTTTCTTCTTTATTTTCCTTTCTGGATGCACATGTTCCTATTTGTCCTGGAGGGCATTCTGTTTCTCCTGCATCTGTAATTCACCTTTATGCCCTACTTTGTGCTTGGCGAGCATACCTGTGATGTGTGGTGCTTATAAGAGCTGAAATCTTTGGCATACTGGCTGGACATTGGATTATCCATGGCAGGATATCCCTTAGGTGAAGAATACTGCAACAATGAAGAGAAGGACATCTACTGTTATGGTAAAATTTTACACAACTATAATTTCTTCAATATGACCGATCCTCTAAATCTATTTACTTCTCGAATAATTCCTCATACATGATTCCAGTTCAGCTACTTTGTCTTTGAGGGATGTATTTTCCTTTTTTACCAGGGTAATATCATCTAAGTGCTCTGGCAGATCCATCTATTCTTTTTGCTTCACTGTGCTCTCTATGAAAGAATCAAACCTACTATTTATTTTCTGTAAGTCACCTAATATTAGTTGGAATACCAACTGTTGTGTGTCCCTCTGACCTGGATGAATTTTCAGTCTCTGCCATGTCACTATTGAGGGAGAGGATCAGTTGCTCAACTCTGGGTACATCAGTGTTTTTTTTAATCCCTTGAGATCCAACCATTCCTTGATATGTTAGCCATGGCAAATTTCTTTTTACTTTACTTCAAACAGTAAACATGAAAATGAGCTCCTAGTATGTTAATAATGTATAGTTATATCAGCCACAAGCAGTCAGACTGATAGCACATTCCATCTAGACATAACAGAAGTCCTCCAGATCAAGCTTTTCCAGTGAACCTACTTGGATTTCTCCTTCCTCTAGTGCTTAATATGTAATGACATCAATGCAAGATGTCCACCCATGCTCTCACATGTGCTCTGTTGTGGAGGTTTGTTTGTGTCCTCACTCTGATGCTTATTAGTTACAAGCTCTGTGTGTTCCGTGAGGTTTACTGAGGGACTGAGAGACAGTTCAACACCCCATACCACATTTTATGAGAGAAGAGCTCAAATCCAGTCCCTCAAATCATTGATTTTGCTTTACAACTTGGTATTCTTCATCTGGGCTGCTAATAGAACCTGCATCTTCAGATCATCAGTACTACATATGAGACCTATCCCTGTCTATCACAGACCAACAATGCAGTACAGCCCTATTTAGATTAAAAAAATACAGAATAAGATGAAATGGGCCACCCTTGAAAGAAATGTGCTTGTTCAACAATGATATATAAAAACTAGAAAAACTGTTTATTTATTCAAGATATAAGCAAACAATGTAAGAAAAAATGATTTTATAATGCTATTTCCTCAAAAGACTGCCTTACCAGCTAAAAATGACAAAGGAAAGGTTTGGCTTTGCTGCTGAGAAAGTTCTTTTCCACTGATTTTATGCAAACAGACTGTCTACTGCTGTCTTTGCCTCATGTCATGTTTTTTATTAAATTTAGATTCAAGTTTTCTTTCTTTTTTCCAGATAGATTGCCTCCTTTAGTGAAATTAGGCATTGGAAGGCTAGTTCTGTGATCATTTTCTGAAATCAGACATTGAAAAACTAGCCATGTGACCATTGTCTTCCAATGAGAACAAATAAATGAAGATGCAGACAATGTGCATTGGAAAGTCACAAGAATTTCTAAAATTAAAGCATTTTTCATCTTCTTCTTTTAAGTGTTGATGGATAGTGAGCAATGTTACCAGGAGGTCCCTCCCATGCTGCCTCATTTCTAAATGTGATGTTTGTAGTTAGTCATATTAGATGGCCATCAAAAACCGTATTGGTATGCCACTCCAGTCCTTGTCCATAATATTAAAGTTGCTCATTCCATGCCCCATCAGCCCAGGCTCAGTCTTGAACTTGTACAGTGACATGTTCAGAAGTGCTGCAACATATTGTACTAAAGGAAGTTGACTTGGGGATCAAAAGTCTGGGCAGGATTTATAATGATGAATTGTTACTTACTGCTAAACAGCCTCAGCTATTTTCACATGGACCTCAAATATGATTAAAATAGATTTAAAGAAGTAAATGCTCTTCTGTACAACATCTTGATTGTGTAACTTCAAGTTCTACAAGTATTTAAATCTAAACTGAGTTATTATGCAATAACTAAAACTGCTTTACTTCATTAAAAAGAAAAAAATGTATTCTGCTTTAAGATGCCATTTTTTTATTATATGGGGCACTTTGATAGTACTGTATTCACGTGGCCTGATTAGCTTTATAGAGCTGGATAACTGCATTTGACTTTATATTGCAACATAAAATTTTAATAAATGTAGTGTTCATAAAGATGTCAACCATTGCTTTTGTAAAATAAATACAGAAATACTATGAACCACCGCAAGGGTACTTAATGTTATATTGATTTGCTGATTCTAGACAGTGCTATAAAATATACAGACCTTAAAATGTGACTAACACACTCAATTTTGTTGAGGTTGATTGACCATAGAAAGCATTTCACCAAATGCCTACAGCATTTTTCAGTGATTAGGAGAACCAAGTTTCTTTGGCATAATCTCTGTGGCAGATGCTGTATCAGAAATCGCTGTACAGTCGTACGTCTCATGTAGTGGTGATTATCTTTGTAGTCCTACATAACTCATTTTTTGCTATATCATTTGACAGCAATGTGCATTCAGCCATTTCTGTGGAATAATGAAAACAGTGTGGATTTTTGTTTATTGGTGACATCAATGGTATTTTCAAGACTTACAGGTTATTTGACATAGTCATCAAATGTTTGCAAAAGTATTGCATTTTAGCCAGTTAAACCTCTACACCAGCAGGGACAGGACAGAACACAGTGTGCATTTCTCTTGCCTGGATATTTGTATTATTTGATAAAAGAAGAGCAATGTTATATTAAATTTTCTGTTGACATGCACAGTAGAAAGCAAGCCTCAATAAAGAACCTGAAACTGCAATCGATGAGAGAGCTGTGAGTCTACAGTCTAGTAAGAGAAATTACATCTTTCTGCTCAGCTGAGAGTAAATAGTCAGGACAGGTTTTGTCCTACTGTTTCTTTATTCTAAGTTATTCAATCAATGTCTTCTGAAAACAGAATCTCTTCTGCAAGTATTTTTACATCTAAAAGGTGCTTGGAATTGTAATGGTTCTTTACAGGAGATTTTCAGGGTTACAAAATATATTGTTCCGTCAACCATTTCTGCAGAATACTACAAACAGTACGGTTTCTTCTTTATGGGTGACATCAGTGGTATTTTCCTGCTAGAGGTTATTTGACGTAGTCACCAAATGTTCGCAAAAATATTTCATTCTAGGTGCTTAAACCTCCAGGAGAGCAGGCACTCAGGAGCATTTTTGGACAGAACACAATGTACATCCTTGTAGTGAGGATTCCACTTGGCTCTGTAGTATTTCATAAAGAGGAACAAAGTCATATTAAACTTTCTGTTGACATGCACAGTAGAATGCAACCTCCCAGTAAACAACTCCATGTTAAAATCAAGGAGAAAGAGTGTCAACCTACAGGCTAGTTTGAGAAAATATATGTTTCCTAGTCAGCTGAGAATAAATGGACATATTTTTGTTTGTTCTTCTTGTTTCATCATAATAACATTTTCAATCAACATCTTCTGAATGTAGAATCTCTTCTGCGAGTATTTTAACATCAAAAGGAACTTGGAAAGTTTTTTTTCTATAGGTAATTCTCATGAAAACAGTGTTATTTTTGTAGTGTTAAATCACATACAAGATATTTTTAAGACAGTCATAATATACCATGTGAAGGATGCTGTATACTCCTGTACTGCTGCCACCTTTTACATAACACTTCACATGAAGTCCACACCTGCCTATTCAATAACTGGAATGGCTGCATATTAAACATCCTACTTGTTCATATGGAAAGAGGCAACAGGATTTAGAGAAGTAAATCAAAAATGCCCACAGCAAATTATATTTATAATAACATCTAATAACATTCACGTCCATAGCACTGCTAAAAAAATCTTTTTCATTATAAGGCTATTATTTGACAGTATAAAAGGATTTTAGTAAATATACTAAAAGTGACCAGCATGGGGAAAAAAAAAAAAAAAAAATATATATATATATATATATATATATATATACATACATATATATATACACATATATATATATATATATATATATATATATATATATATATATATATATATATATATATATATATATATCGCTATGCTTAAAAAGGTTCTTGGGCCATTAGCCTAGTAAACTCCTATGATCCTATGACTATATATATATATATATATATATATATATATATATATATATATATATCCTTTCAAACAATTATTGCAAGTTATGGCTGTCTGGGATATAAAGAAATAAGAACATAAACATATGGACATGTGTATATGCAAATAAATACACCCCCCCCCCCCACACACACACACAAACACAAGCTTCCCCTTTGTCTATGCTTTATGATGACTGCATACTGGAGGTATTGTTGGGAAAGAGAGAGCAGATAGACTTGATGGCTTCTATCAGCTTACAATGCAAAATTGCATTCAGCAAAATGTGGCTTAATAAATTGGGCTTTGCAGAACTATGCCAGCCCATTGTGGAGGTCAGAAAGGACCTCTATAAATGTAATGTCTCACTGTGTGAGTGCAGTGGGGGTAGGCAGTATTTGGACCCTACAAGGATGCAGCTAGTCTCAGTGGAAGACTATCTCCATACCTAAGTGAATGTTTAGAAAAGGTCTACCTGCCTGCAGTCCTTGACAGTAAAGTGAAATTAGACAGGTTTGACAGCTAGAACCATGGCTTAGAGGAATAAAGCTTTAACTATGGCCTAGAAAACTTGGGACTGAGCTAATGGCAGTGAAGGATGGGCATGACCATATTGGGGGTAGGGAACACACTTGGACACATTTCATGTTCAATCCCAGAAGGAGGATGGGGATACACAAGAGTGCATTGTCCTTAAGTGCAGTAGCTGAGCCACTGCAGAGGTCAGGGTAATACACCAGCTTCTCCCCGTTGCATATCCACCCCAGGCATGCAATATATGCACACTGTGGGAGGAAGAGCTATGACAAAATAGGAGAAATACTCTCTGGCAGCAGTTTGATAATGTAATAGAGTCCTCAATCTCCTCCTTGTTACATATATGGAATGGGTAGAGCCTGGTGGTGGTACACCTGAAGAATGAGGGGAGGGGCATCTGGCAGTATATAGTCAGCTGGAGACAGCTGGAAAAAAGAAATAACAAGACAGGTCCATCCCTGAATGTCATGCTACATCATAATATTGAAAGTGTTGCCTCACTCCCTGAACTGTGAATTGAGTAAGCAACCTACTCTTTAGGATTAGTTAGCAAGAGTTTCCAAATGTTCCCTGGTGCACTGAGGTTTAGGCTGGATATATGCTCTGAAGCTTATCCTACTAGTAGGAATAAAGTCTCCCTCTAAGAACAAGACTAAGAACAATATTAAGTCTCAGCAGATGACTGCAATAAGAGATGAGGACCTTTACAGAACAGAAAGGGAACACAGTAACTGTTAGGGCAAATGGTACAACGTACAGATACATTATGAAAACAAAAACAGTATGCTGGAACCTTCCATTGTTCAGTTTTTGCCTGTAGAAGAATGCAATCTAACTTCACATCTACAGATTATTCAGTGATATCACTATACCTGACTGTACAATACAGAGAGAGGACCATTTGGTGTTGCAGAGGTGACAAAAGATATCTTGCAATTACTGATCTTTACTACTAGCTAATAAGTTTTAAAACATGCTAATTATCAATCTTTTGTTTGTAGAAACATATCAGCTGTCTTTCAATTATACGTTGTTCAGTGCTTCTGTTTTTACTGCTTGCATAGAAGAAGGGGTCCTTCTTGGCATTAAGTGGTAACAAAGGGCAACTTGTAGTCCCTGGCCTTCACTATAGAAGAGTCAGTGTCGGAAGTGGTTAGAAAGTCCGTTGCATGCTGTCACAACTAACTTCATTGGTAGTTCTATGAAATAACATAAAATAGCCATAAATAAGTAAATACATTATCAGGTAAATATTCAAAACATTTTTTTCCATTTTAGAAAGTATAACCGTATAACCTTTGCTTCACAATTTTCAGTGACAAACTAATTTGTAGGTGAGGCAGTGTACACTTAATTATGACAAGGGACAGGAATAGTAGGGTGGAGTTTAATGTGTTTAATATATAGATATGCATAATTTACCTTCAGCACAGATGTCAGCTCTTTGAGGGCAGATGGATCAGAATTGTTTCCACATTTGATATAAATTACAAATAAACATTTTGATATTCATTTACACAATAACCAAACGTGAAATGCTAATCATACTAAACACTTTTGAAGCATTTCTGAAATGACTTCTTAATCCATATTTTCTTGTTTTGATATTTTTGTGTAAAACACTGCACCATCTGTTTCTGTAAACTAAAGTACTTTGAAAAAGATTCTTATCTTGTGATTTTTTTCTTTACATATTTTTTTCATTGAGCTTGTCTACAACTGTCTATGGTTAGTAAGTATATGAAAAAGGTGCTAACTTTTCACCGTTGGGTTCTAAGTAAAATAAATACCTGATATTTTGGTTCTACATGCTGAGTATTAAAAGTAGCCATGGTGGTACGGCGGTAGCGTTGTTACCTCAGAGTAAGAGGTTCTCCCGTTCGATTCTCGGCGTGGCTTGGGAGTGCCTTCTGTGTAAAGTCTGCATGTCCTCCCCGCAGTTGGGTAGTGTTTGAAAGACATGCTTGTGTAAATGGGCGTGCCTTCGTTGAAGGTTGGGCATCAAGCTGGTACCTCGGCATTTCGTAAAAAATCTACTGCCAATCATTAGCGGACTGGAGTTCCGCTGTGGTGACCCCTTACTGGGAAAAAGCCAAAAAGACAAACATGCTGAGTGTTAAACAAAAATGGTAACACGACATTTCTAGCATCTCAACCTATACAGTATTACTCAACATTTTAATAAACAAGAAAACTATATCCTGTCTTAGGTGTGAGGGTTTCAGTTTTGATGAAACATTGGCTGAGAATTAACACAGAAGAATACGGCAAATGGAATTCAAACAAGAGCGAAATGGTTACTAGGGAGATACCTGTGAATAAAGTATATTTTAATAGTTTTATAAATGACATCAAGTGGTATGAAACAATAACTATTTTTACTAAAAGAAACAGAAATGTATAACAGAGCTGATAAGTAATAAGTATAGACTTGACAAGACAGGGGTCACAATTAAAATATGTCACTGTAGACAGAACAAGGACATGCAAAGTAATGCACATGGCAAACAAAATAAGGGAGGTGTATGGATTATTTGGGGAAACAATATAAAAACCACAATAGAAGATATAGGTGGTGGTTATATATCACATAAGCAAGAAATGAAAAAAACTAATTTCTGGAGGATATTAAGATGCACAGCAAGATGAAATTATTAATAACATAGTTGAAAACAAAAAGCTGTCATCAGTAAATTAACTTTATCTGGTAAGAACCCAGTAGAAGTACTACATGCTACACTAGACAGGTCATTTCCTCAAGACGATATGCAACAGGGTTGTTCAGGGAGAACCACTGGAAGTGTTGGAGAGTATGCAACAGAAGGTACTTGGACATGTCTACACGTACCACCCTTCTCAACTGTCCCTGATTTTGCTTCATATTTTTGCCCTGCCATACTAAATGTTTTGATTTTCTGAGAAATGCTAAGGATTACAGTCAGTCAATAGTGCCAGACATTAGAGTATCATTGTTTCATACATGTTTTTGTTAAGAATATGAATGTTGATGCAAATCTATCTGTTCTGTTAACTTTTTAACTAAATTAGAGTAATACTTAAAGAGTGTCTCTGAATTTGGGCCTTTATCTCATCATTATATCTGACTTTCTCCAGAATTTGAGAGGTATCCACGTATACACACACACACACACACACACACACACACACACACACACACACACACACACACACACACACACACACCCACACCCACAAGTGTCTGTCAGAAGATCATTTGCTCAACCTGCAGAACATCGACCCTAGATGACTGAAACTGCACAAAATCAAAAAATTATGGTAGTTGGTTTCTGAGATCACAGTACTGCAGGGAAGAATGATATATGTAACATCATTACTGTGCTACTGAATTCAACAAGGCTGCATAAGCTAAGAAAGATATTAAACAGCCATTTAGGCAATTCACAGGATCCAGAATTAGTGATAAACATCTTCAGCATATAGTGATGTGCAATTGCATATGACAGCTAGCCAACCATAAGTGAAAAAAAAAACCTGTTCTTACACTTCTAGAGAAAGATATGATGGAGAATCTTCTGGCTTTATAAGCTGAGGGAAAAAGGCATTCTTCTACCAATCTCTTAGATGAATGGCTTTATAGCTAGAGGGGAAATATATTTTTCTATCAGTCTCCTAGAGTAATATCTAGTTCTTATTGTTTCTATTCAGGGAAGTAAGCTTTTTCATAGACTATCAACCACAGAGTCAAGGGTAAATAATAGACATAAAAACACAAACTCATGCGTGCGTGCACACATACACACACACACACACACACACACACACACACACACACACACACACACACACACACACACACACACACACACACACACACACACACACACACACACACACACACACACACACACACACACACACACATATATATGAATCCATAACCACCGAACACACTTTAACAAAAGCGCTTTCATCGAAAAAGTGCTTTCATTAAAGTGTGTTAATAAAAAAAAAAAAAAAAACACTACATTTACATTTCTGTAGGAGGGCAAAGCCCCCCTGCACCCCCATGTGGGGGACTATGCCCCCCACACCCCCTACTTTAATATTCTCCCTCCGAGACTGCACTACAGTGGGGAAAAGGGAATTTTCCCTTATTCGCACCGTAGTACGGCCTCGGCAACAGGCATACTTATGCGAAAGAGCTTCTTTGGTGAAAAGCACTTTCACGTAAGTATGCTCACCCTAAATGGATTTGGACATTTGATCTTTCGATCAAACGTCCTAGATCCATATATATATATGTACAGTATATGTACGTATACAGGTAGTCTACCAACTTGTTTGAAAACCCATGTTGACGACAGAATGGCAGAACATGTAGGCTCCACACACATGGGCAGTTGCCAGAAGTCACAAAGTCATGACTGAAAACCAAACCCTACAACTGGAAAGAAGACATCCTACCATTGAACTACTATGGTGTCTGTCCTTTATCCCTAAAGGAATGGAAGGGTTGTTATGAAATTGTCAGTAGCTTGCAGATCAAGTCATCTAGTTTTATCTTTTACAGCATTGTTGTTACAGTCTGATTATGCTGATGCAAACACCTTTCCAACTGGACTTGTGCAGTTGTCCAACTTTTGATGCTTAACTGTTTTTAACAACTGCTGGAGCAATGTGTTTTGAAAATGACATTTTTCACCACATAAAGGAGAAAGGTAAAAAAAAAAAAAAAAAAAGAAAAAAATCAGTACAAATGATATCCCAGGTGAGAGCTGGTATGTAATGTTTATCTTGTACTGTAGGAGCATAGAGATAATTGTTCATATATCTCAGTTATGGCTTGTGTATTTGAGCCCTACAATATAAAATACATTTGATTCCATTCAATTTATTTTTTAATATCCCTCATGTAATCCCACAGCCTTACCAGGTAACACCACCTTTTTTTAGCTCATCAAGATGCACTTTATCCAGTTCAGTTAAACAGAATTTCTGTACTCTGACAGCATAAGCAAACTTGCAAGAATAAGAAATTAATCTAATTAGTGAGATGAACGCATTTATCTTTCCATCTTCCAAGATACCACAGTTTACGATAATTCTTGTGAACATAGTATTCATCTGCATTAAAAAACTTACATTTATGTATCCTTTTTCATTGTATACAACTGTCTGACTTTTAACAGTTCTTTCTTCACAGTCACTGGCTTAGCTTCCTAAACATCTTTCTTATTGCCTCTTTCTGCATAGCTAAATCTACTTTTTCTAAATATAACACTCATTTCACAACCAGTTTTTATTTTGCCAACCATAAGATTGCATGTGGCTTGGCTCAAATACTGCAAGTTAAGAAGAATGAGCATGTAAACTACAGTGAAGTCAATTTAAAGAGAGCAAAAGTGGCATTCAATCCATGCTGCGATTACCCTGGACCTATTGTTTATTGAAGGGGGTTGGAAAGGGGTTCTGGGGTCATATTTCTTCCTGGGAAAATCCTATGTTTTAATCGTTGTATTTGCTATCCAAATGTATGCTGATAGATATTGTACTGACTTTTATAAATGCACACCCAAATTTATGAAATAGAACAACAGCAAAGAAGACCTTAGCTATACATATTTCATGAACTTTTCCCATCTTGATATGAAAGAACCCAGTATATTTTTTTAAAAATAGAATACTGAATACTGTTGATAATCTGAAGATAATTGTTTTAATAAATGACAATTCCAGATTGTTTTGTACTACAGTCTCACAGTTTGTACAGTGAAATAAAGCTATTACTAGTCTTAATGCATCCAGTAAGTGTAATGGATTACTGGTGATGCAACATCAAACAGTTCTTAGATTTAAATAATTATCAATGGATGGTTTCCAACATTTGGTAACCCTGCTATAAGAAACATAATGCATGAATGTGGCCTTTAAAACAACATAGTTACACAAACAGTACTTAGAACTTCTAAAATAACTGTTCTTACCTGGACAGTTCTTGTCAAGAGTGAACTAGTAGCTTCTATGGGCATTCAAGTGCCACTGAGTAGAATTAAACTTGAATATATCTGGAATCTTGCTCAGTGTTAAGAAAAACACATTTGATGAAAGCTCATTTGATACAATGGGCTTGAAGAGTGTAGTTTGATTTTTTTTCACCTTCCCAGAACTCTGACCAGTGGCTCCACTACCAATATCCAGTCAGTCCATTTGTTCTAGGCCCACATAAGATGGTCATTTCCAGGCCATATCACAGCCCTATAGCTCATTTGTTCCCACCTGGGAAGCCTAATCAGTCCTTTAGTTACCCAGCTCCCACCTGGGAAGCCTAATCAGTCATTTAGTTCCCCAGCGAGACTCAATGTTAGGGAATGGGCACCATTGGGAACACCCCCTTCCCATTTAGTAGCTGTTCCAAGCCTGTGGTTGCTATTCCCAGTGGGAAGGGTACCTTCACATTTTGGATTCCCCACAGCTTTACTGGTGCTAAGCACCATGACTGTAGAGGCTGGGCTGGCTTAAACTGCACTGGATAACACTTAGTGCTCCCACTGTCACCCTTGTAGTGAGTCATAGGCATCTCTCTTCTCCTGGAATGGGTGAGCTGGCATCTGTCAGGACCAGCCACTCACTTCCGTCTTCCTCAGCCAACTGCTAGAGGCACCTAAACTGTGGTTTGATGAAGCCAGCTCAACAAGGGGTCTATATTATAACATTGAAGTCTTAAAACTTTGAATGTTATAATATCAACCCCTATTCAGCGAACACTTGAAATAATGAAGCTGCAGAGCACCGAATATTTTCCTAGGGAAAGTATTCGGTGGGCCGTTTCTGCGGCTTTGCTATTTCCTTGACTGTGGTGCGAAGGTGATGGACCAGGTTAAGGTAAGTGTGCGAACGAACTGAGGTAAGGTGAGTGTGTGATAGTTAGGGACCTTAGGGATAGGAAGCGGGTAAGGTGAGTGTGTGATAGTTAGGGACCTTAGGGTTAGGGAGCATGTCAGATAATGCGATAGTTACAGACCTTAGGGTTAGAGAGCGGGTAAGGTGAGTATGCAATAGTTAGGGACCTTAGGGTTAGGGAGCAGGTAAGGTGAGTGTGCGTTAGTTAGGGACCTTAGGGTTAGGGAGTGGGTAAGGTGAGTGTGCATTAGTTAGGGACCTTAGGGTTAGGGTTGGGTTAAGGTAAGTGGATAGCTAGTAGTGTATGTACAGTTTAGTGTAGGGTTCTGTGAAGTGTGTATGTGTGGATTATGTATTTTGGTGTGCTTGTGCTGTGTGTGTGTATTCTCGGAACAGTCAATTCTTTCCCTTGGAAAAAAAATTGCTGTTCTGAGCATTCAAGTATATCACATTTTGAGATTCCAAGGTCGAGCTTATGGTGTTCGACATTTTGGAATTTCGATAATGTGATATAGACCCCTCAACAAGAATCACAATAAATGATGCACAGCTAATTTTGTGGATTTACATTTCAGACACTGTATTAATGCAGAAAAAATGGGAAATACATATGAACATAAAGGAAAGTTGACTAAAGAAGTCTTGTAGCCTGTAGAGTACAGCTGTAAGCTCTTCTCAAGCTTTCCCTTCCATACTCCTAGTTTGTTTCTTCATTCACCATTTCTAGAAATCTTTATACTTCTTTACCAACCAATCTTTTAGAAATATCTTTGACAATTTGTTTCAGCATCTGGGATCCTTTATTTATAACAGTATTTTCTCGTCATACTTAAATCAAACCTCTTCCAAGTAACTCTCTTGTCTCTTTCTCTATCGCTTTGTCTTTCACCCCAAACTCCATACCTCCTCTAATAATATATGGCATTTATAGTAAAATCCCAACTTTTAATATATTTTGCTTCCACTGGATACATGACATGCTCTTACCTTTTTGCTGTACCCCATGTTCTCCATTACTCTCACTATTTTGGTAACTCTGTTGCATGACTTTGATCAACCTACTCTTCTTTTCTGTTTACAGTCATCAGAACTGCACAGTGTATTCCACACATAGCTTTGTTACTTCAACATATTTCAGTACACATATCAATATACAACAGCATCCTGTTAACTTTCTATACTATCCTTTCAATATTCTAAACCAGACTAAGTGTGCTTGCAACTGCAGGTCCTTTTTCTGATCTGTTCTGTCTTGAACCACCCCACCTAACATACAGAGTTATATATGCATTTTAAGCCTGACAGAAGAAACAGTATGTATATCTCTGCTGTGTGAAGGCTGCAGCTAGCATCCTGCAACTGTCCCAAGTACCGTTCTTTCTCTTCCTCTCCACCTATGAAAATATTAACTGTTTGCTACATGCTACCTGGGTAAAATGTTTATTCATTCTGTAGCTACACTTTCTGTGAAAAAAGTATTTCCTTGAATCTCTATTGAAGCTTTCCATCTGTATCTCATGTCTGGTTCCACCCTCTTTTCTTCTCAGCATGATTCTTTTGCAGCTATCAATAATTTATGTACACATTTTTTTATTTACTTTTTATATTTTTGTTTCATTTATTTTCAGATGAAAACACAAAAACTTTAAAGAGATCAAAATGTACCAATGAACACCAATGCATTAAAATGTCATTTACACACCAAAATAAAAAAAAAAGATTTTTGTTTCAACTTACAATTTTATAGACATCTGAACATTCACTAAATAACTATACACAGTACTTATAAGACATGTCAAGTTCATTATGATCAACATACAATAATTTAAGAAACAAGCTTTCAGCTGTTGGATTATAACATACATGCAAATTAATTAATTTATGAGTTATTATTATTTTTTTTTCTCTGAAAGCAAGGAAAAATTTGGCCAAATTCCGTAGCTTGTACTACAATGTTTATTTTTCATGGATAATGTTATTTTTTGTAAACTATCATAGTTATGCTGATAAAAACAGAAACTATGAATGTGATAGGCTTTTTCCAGTTCCCTGTCATTGTCTTGCTAGCAGGTGCTAATAAGCATCAGAGGAGTGATATCTTTCTTTTTTAACAAAGAATTAAGGCAAAATATTCTAAAATGTTTTAGTATCATGTTTATATAACTAAAATCTGTAGATTTAGAAACAGACACCTGAAAATGGTTATCAAAAACTAACAAATGTCATTACCTGTTTATTGTCTTGTTATTTTATGTTTTTATTGCATAATTTGCTATGTATTATTTTTCATTTTCCTGTACGATATACCATCCAGTGTGAATTATAAAGGTCAAGTCATATGATTCCTTGTTTAGAAACCATATTTTTATCATGCTCTAATATGACATTTAATCTTATCTTTAGCATCTTTGGGTGACACCGGAAGCTTATCTGGGGGTAATGAAGTAGAATATAGTATATACAGAAATTGTAGCAATAATATCATTTTAAATAAATTCAATCTATCTTCAAAAATAAATATGTTGTTCCAATTAACAATCAGGTCTTTTAAGTTCTAATATTGATGTCATTGTTAATTTACAGTATGTGAGATTTTTCAAATTATTTGACAAAAGAATCCCCAAGTATTTAAAATGTTTACATTTCAAGTTATAATTGTAATTTATCTCCACGTTATGATCCAGCTTCTGGTTTACCAATATTGTGTTTATTTTATTTTTATTAAAGTTAAGATCTGAAGTTTACTCACATTTCTTTAAAGAATTGTCCATATATGGTAAAGTAATATTCTGTTAGTTGCAATCAGTTAAGTATGATCTGTGAATTGTATACATTTTTCTTATGATCTATTGCTCATTTTGAATTCTTCTATACAAGTGTTTTCTCTTAAGTTTGTTAATATTTCACTGATATGGCAAAAAGGAGATAAGAAAGAGGACATCCTTGTTTTGTTCTTATTCTTATGTTGATTGTGATAAACTAGCTTAATATAAGTTTGCCAATGCTTATACAATGTATTCAAGAGATTCACACACACACACACACACACACACACACACACACACACACACACACACACACACACACACACACACACCACGCAGATACATACAAGCCATATAACACAAAAAATAATTAAATTAATGAATATTAAAAGCAAAAAATGGCCAATATATGACTAGAAAAAGAAAGCAAGTGTTTTCCTTGTACAATCATTAAAAAAACAACTCCCCCCCCAAAAAAAAACAGTTAATTCAGACATATTTTGTAGGAATAGTGATACTGGTAGGGGAAGGCATTTTATAAGGCACTATGTAGAGCTGGAGTTAGAGGCAGCAGCAGAGATAGGGTTAACAAACAAGCAAGTTTGCCACCCTGTACTAACTTACTTGTGTGCTAACACTAACCCTAATCCAGCTGTTACCCATAATCTCAACCCTAAACAGTACCTTATGGAAAAACTCTTTCCCTAACCATACCACCAAGCAAGATATTCATACACATGCATATGACATCACCAAACATGCAGAGCACTAAATATATTCCCTTGTCTAGCCCTTACCCTAACCCTAATCTGTAAAGACTTGTATACATTTGCCTATACCTAATGCTGAAAATTTTGATATATTCGAAAGTTTTGACATTAGTAAACAACCTCACTTTCTTACATGCAACCAAACTGTAGGCATCACACAGAAAGTTGATGTTCCCAATATCGATAATTCTAGCATGCGCGAACACATACTAGTTGCACATTACTCAATTCAGTAAAGTGAACTGTAACCATAAATCTATCTCTCTCTGTCTCTCTCTCTCTACACACACACACACACACACACACACATATATATATATATGTATATGTATATATATATATATATATATATATATATATATATATATATATATGTATATGTATATATATATATATATATATATATATATATATATATATATATATATATATGATTCACTTCATAACCTCGAAATACTGAAATATCGAATTTCAGTATCTTGAGACTATAAAACCGAATCCACAAAACACCGACACAAAAAAAAAGCGAAATTCACAACACCGAAAACACTGCACACACTATACCACACATACACCACAACACCCACATCACAACATAAACAAACAAAACTACACACATACACAACTCATACACACATAAGCAGGGAGCAAACCCCCCTGCACTCCCCCTACCTATATATATATATATATATATATATATATATATATATATATACTAACTCCGAGATTGCACAAACACAAATCAAAAGCCAACTCACACACGCACATTCTCCGACCCCTCACACACACATCAAACATATCAGCACACTCACATACACTCTAACTCCGACTCAAAACCCTTAGAAAACACTTACCTGACATAACACCTACATCCACACACAGCACCGTGCACCATCAAAACACAATCCCGGACATTATGCAGCGTAAGGTCATAACCGCGAATTCAACATATATTTGAGTTCGCGATTATGACCTTTTGCTATTTTTAACATTCGGCTTTATAGTCTCGAGATACTGAAAGTCGACATTTCAGTAATTTGTGGTTATAAAGTGTTTCCATATATATATATATATATATATATATATATATATATATATATATATATATGTATGTGTGTGTGTGTGTGTGTATACACAGTTGCCATTTAGTGAACTGTTCTGAATTTAAACTGATAGTCTTTTTTGTCATTAATTGTGAATGTTTTGCTTGTTGACTTTTATTTTTGCTGTGGTGGCTATTCTTGGAGGCAGGTAAGTGTAACATTTTGTAATGTAGAAGCTTTCTGAAATGCCAAAAGCTTAGACATTAGTTGTAGGAGTGTGTGTGTGTGTGTGTGTGTGTGTGTGTGTGTGTGTGTGTGTGTGTGTGTGTGTGTGTGTGTGTGTGTGTGTGTGTGTTTATGTGATGTGCTTGTGTGTGGGCAGGTGTTTGCAGATTAGGTTTAGAATTAGTGTTAGGTAAGGTGATAGTCTTAATATTCTGTGCAATAGTGTGTGTGTGTATAATCTGTCTTTTTTGGTGCTACACATAGGGAAAGGGCTGTCGATAAGTATTACTATTGAGTTTAGGAGCAGTGGTATTTTCAAGGTTTGCAGACGTCAGTAAGGTAGTGAAAGTGGGTGAATCCTAATGGAAGGTTTGACTAGACAGATCTAAAACCAATTCTTTACCCAAGTAAGAGGGGAATGCCACTATTATAGCTCTTTGTGAAGAGTTTGGTTTTGCTAAGGTTCTGTGTGACCTCTTAATTCCAAATGTATAATTGTTATACTAACTTTTATAGCTGTGTTATCCAAGTTGTTAGTTCAGCATAATTATGGCCATTTTAACCTACCATCTACATCATTCAAAGATATTCCAGTATCCCACATTTCTTTTTGTTCCTCACCAGACCTGTCTGATGGCTCCACAACTTTAACCCAGTTGGCCCATTCATTCTACTTGGGGGTGGGGGTAGGCTGGGAAAGAGCCAGGTATCCTTGGATTCATACATCTCAATCTCTTAGTGCAAGAAATCTGGACAAAGCCTAAAATAATGGAGGGCAAAGGCCCAGAAATAGGGGCAGATATTGCTCCTATAAACTTAGAAAGTTGCTAGAATAACAGGATTTGTGTTAGCATGCATTTTCTGAAGGATATGGAGTCCTAAACTCAAATGCGTGTCATGATTTATTGACTTAAATCCTCAGTGATTTGCCAGAAAATTATAAATTTTATGAGAAACAGACCAAGAGGCAAAATCTGGGCATTCAGTGAAAATCTGAAAAGTTGGAAACTATGGTTAGACTAGATGAGAATCCTATGACCTAGTCATTCCTGTTTGGGCCATCTTATGGGCCCATTCATGCCTCCCATGGTAAGAGTTGGTGTCAGGGAGTCCTACCCTCTCTCCCACTGAAGAATCCATTTTCCTTTGTGGTGTGTCACTGATCACTGCTTCTGTTCCCTCCCATGCTACCTCTTGTCTTAAGTTCATGCTTGCAAGCAGCATGTGCTCATAGGCTTATACCTCCAAATGGTGAGCAACAACTGTCACCCTCCTGTCCCTCAGTTGGGTGAGCTAACAACAGTTGCTCACTTTCATCCTCCCCTGCCAGCTTCTACAGGCACCCAAACTGTCAGTCAAACTTGGGTTACTGCATTACCGTCAGAGCTATGTCCCTTTGCACTAATGAGATGGCCGTCATTATCTGGTAATTTGGTTTCTTGATGCTGAATCACAGTTTTGTGGTGTAGTTTTCTTGTATATAAGTAGTTCTTGTTTGGAAATTTTTAATATTCAAAGAAATCGCCTGTATACTTGGCAGTACTTGTACATCCTTCTTCAAAGGCATCTAAATCTGAAGCTATCTGTAGAATCCAAACTTTTAGTATTGATGATACTGTCTGCATCTTGTCCAAAAATGTTGATATTGCCATAAGGTAAAGTATTTTTGTTGTGAAAGTACTTGTGACTAGATAACTGGTAGTATTCATGTAGAAAATACAAAAAAATAAATCTGAAGAGTATCACACTGTCATTGTCACTTATCATCCACCTTCTATGGTACCCACATCACCTTCCTTAATGTAGAAAAGTTCACGTACTTGCAGCAATGCTGGTTTCCCCTTCCAGACCATTCTTTAGCTCTTCAGGTAACCATTCTTCCACCTTCTCAAGTAACTAGATTTCTTTATCCTTATATGGCCTTCATAACTGGACAAAGTCTCCTGTTCTGGAGTGACCAGGGACCCCTAGAGTGGAAGCATTACCTACTTGTCTCTTGAATCAAAAATACTTTGTATGAAGCATAGCAGTTTATTTATCTTGGCTGCTGTTCAGCTACTCTGCTCCTGCTAGTTCATTATAGATATAATGATTACCGACATATCTTTTTCTTGCTCGGTGACTTTTAACTAGACTTCTTAGATACTTTATTTTACCCCTGGATTTTTATTTCTAAGTTGTAGCTACTTGTTCACTGACTTTTTACCTGACCTCCCAATGGTTATATTTTGCCCCTGAGTTTTTGTTCCTCAGTTATATCACTTTGAACATTTCAAAAATGAACCCTAACTGATAACCCTCTGACTTCTTCAAACTGAGTCTATTAAACTTACCTAACTTCTTTGTTTTGCTAACCCTTAGTCACATTCACATCATACGTGTGATGACAATAGTAAATTCTTTCAAAAGTGTTTCTAGTTTGCATATTTTGTTTCCATTTACTTGCAGTGGATTCCCTGGACTGAGTCTGAAAATGATCCAGTTGGATCAGTGCTCTATCCAAGCCAAAAAAAGAAAGAAACAAATAAAATAAATATACAGACACTGAGATCATTTCACCCTTTCCTGTGTGGTGTTGGCAAAATACACTATAGAGTATGGGCCCCAGAACTGATTCTTGTGACTTGTCACTGTGTATCTTTCTTTCTTTCTTTCTTTTGTGTCTCTCTGACCACCTTCTGTTATACAGTATTCTACTTTCCAGATATGCTTTTACCCCTTTGACCACTTTTGGCCCTACATTTATCCTATTAAACTTGCTCAAAACTCTCCTGTTGGGTACACAGGCAGAGATGTCACTGAGGTCCTTGTAAATTGCTTCCATGTTATGCCTTTTTTATGTGCACAATTACCACGTCATAAAATCTGGCATTAACTTTCAGCCAGTAAGTCTGTTGGATGTTGTCTTAGAGATTCCTCTGCTCAAGAAACTTAGATATTTGTTTTCAAATCTTCTCCATTGCCTTCTTTTTCACTGCAGTCAGGCTTACAGGTGGTTTGTTTTTCTGGACTGATTTTTGACTCCACCTTTGGGCAACAGTAAGTTGCCTTTCTATAGTTCTCTGAGGTAACTCAATAAAGCTTACACAGAGTGATTCTCCATGTAGGAATAGTGTTGTGGCCTGAACTCAGAATATGGCCACCGAGCAATCCAGGAAACAGGACTGGGGGTGTACACGAACAAGCGGACATTGTGCAGACACGAGGGTGTCCGTGGAATGTAATCACCTCATATGCTGGTGAAAACCATGACAATGAGGTGATTTTGCAATTTAGCAAGCAGAAATTCACCCGTGTAGGTGTCGTGTCAGCATAAAAAATGTACGCGGTCACTAAGTATGTACCGGAGTATAAAGTTTAAACAGGGGCTGTAAAAGCCAAACTAAAAGGGTGTGTATTGCAGAATAGGCATGCAAATGGCCAAAACTATGGCTATTGACTTAAAAAAGTAATGCAATATATAAAAAAAATTACTTTTTTTTTATATATATGCCATGTTTAAGCGGCACACAGTGATAAGCAAACATGCCATTTTTGCAAAACAAAAAATAAATAAAAAGTGTAAAATATACAATTTAAACCTATGCAAAGGTATTGCATTATAGTGCCCAGCATCCAGAGTCATATAATGGCAGGTTACAGTGGTGGATAAAGCGATGGGCCCTGGTGTAGTGCAGTAACCAGAGCATATGCAATTAGGTATATGTAAATGAGCCAGGTTTATTGAATAGCAAAAAGGGCCACCATGTCCGTAGGTACTAACCATGGTAGGGCTAGAACTGTGTTGGTGTAGGCAGAACAGATAGCTAACATCAAAAGGGTGTATGTCACACTAAATTTAAGTGGATTGGAGCTTAGTGGCCCTTGTTTGCACTCAGTTAAGCGCAGCTAAGCAGGGGGTGTGTGTCTGAGGCTGTTAAGCTATGCTTAGCCCTATGGCATGTGTTTTAGCTGGTTAAAGAAAAGCTAAGCATGCCCATGTGCAGTGGAGGGTCTAAACTGCTGAGCAATGTTTACACTAGTGCCACAGGTTTGTGCAGTGTGCCACGGAGATTAGCAGTGGAAGAAAAAAAAAACAATAACAAAAAAAAAACAAATATAAAAGGAAATAGCCCGGGAAAGCCAATCACTTATAAAAGACTGATAAGCCCTGTTCCACTGACACTGGCCCATTCAAACCCCCTCAATGATATACCTGGCAAGTGGAATGTATCATAGTCAGCCAATCATACAGGCTGCATCTACAGCACACCAGTATAAAGAATGCATACACCCATCAATCTGATATTTCCCCACATACTCTGCACCATTGGAGTAGAGATTTGGGGATTTTAACTGACAAAATGACAGGGGCTGCTGATGTTCTGCTATATCTGTATGTGGTAGAGGCTGAGGTGAGTGATGATGCTGATGATGCTGACAATAAGCTCAGACTGAGAAGTAGAAGAGGGTTCAGGCCCAGGGTAACCTTCCAAGGGCTGCATGAGCTGGAAATAATAGAGAGCTACAGGGTGGACAGGGACATACTAAAGGAACTCACCAAGCTCTACTGCCCTTACTTCAGACCCAGAGCTAACAGAGAGGGAACCCATCCCAGTGGAAACAAAGGTATGTGTAGCCTTAAGAATACTAGCTACAGGTACTTTCCAAGGACCTACTGGGGACATCATGGGGGTCTCACAGGCATCCACATCCAGGATACCACACCATTTCCTGGATGTCATACTAACACATGCCAGTGAGCACATTTATCTACCCTGTACACCTGAGGAGAGGACATCTGATATGTGTCTCTTCCATCATGTAGCACACTACCCACAGATACTGGATGCCATAGACTGCACTCATGTGCACATCAAAGCACCACCCAATGAGGAGGGTAGTGTCTATGTCCACCGCAAGGGGTATCACTCCATGAACTGCCAGGTCATGTGCAATGCCCAGGGCATTATCATGAATGTGTGTGCTTGCAGCCCTGGCAATTATCATGACTCCCACATCTGGCACACATCAGATCTATACCAGCCATTTGCTGGGGGGACATCCCATATGGCCATCTAGTGGGGGATGCTGGCTATGCACTGGAATGGTGGATGATGACACCCACCAGAAGTGCACACACACCAACTGAAGAATGCCATAATGAAGTGCACACACAAACTAGGAACATAATAGAGCATGTGTTTGGCCTGCTTAAGTCACGGTTCTGCTGCACTGACATATCCGGTGGAGCCCTGCAGCACTTTCAAGCCACATGTGTACACATGCTCATAGTATGTGCCATGCTACACAGTATGTTCCTGTAAAAACAGCTGTGGCAGGAACATCACAGGGAAGGGACACACAACCCCCTACCAGTGCCAAGGTCCCCACAGGCACAGGAGGACTCACAAGTGGAATCATCTGAGCCTGTTCCTGTAGGCAGATGTAGATGTGCCCAGTACACCCTGGTCTTGGCAAAGAGGCAATGTATAGCACATGCACTGACAACCTAAGGACCTAAGGAGTGACACCTCACTCCGACTCACATACATAGTAAAAAGGATGTCAGCAACATCATACTACTTGTACCTTACCATGTATAGGCTGTGCACTGTGTGCATCCAGCAGAGTCAGCCCTGAAGCACTGTCCTCTCAATTGCTGCTGGCACAAGGTAAGTCACTCTTCTTAACAACAAATGAATGGGGTAGTAGACTGTGGTAGCATATGTATGGTATTGCTGCATGCATCTGACAGCTATGTGGGATAACAGGGGCTTTCCACCAAATACTGGCTGCCCCAGAATATGCAGTAGGCTCCAAGCCAGCTAAACCTACCGCACTATGTGAGAGACTTACAAATAACATGCTCATAGGACAGATGCATGGATGTGAATGTTGGAGCCCCCTACATACCTCTCAACCTCTTTGATCAATAAATCTGTACAAAGCCATACATAAATGTGGGACAAAGGCCCAAAAAGAGGAACAGTTTTGAAATACTGCTCTTACAAACTTAGAAAGTTGATAGAATAACAGCTTTTGCATTAGCATGCATTTTCTGAAGGGTATGAAGTCTGAAACTCAAATGTATGTCATTATTTTCTAACATCAGTCTATAATTAGTTACCAGTAATTTGCCAGAAAACCACAATTTTATGAAAAAGGGTCCCAAAATATGAGGCAAATATCTGGACATTTTGTGAAAATCTGTACAGTTGAGAGGTATGGTTCCCTACCTCTAACACACCTGTGTTCTCATACAACTGCATTGACATTTATGTTTGTAAGGCAATAGCAGCAGACCACACATTCCCAAGGCTGTCCCAATCAACTTGCTAACATATTCCATTTCCACAATATGCAGGGGTCAATGTACTATGTATGTGTGTGGTTAATGTTGTCAGGATGTAGACTGCACTAACTGGTGGCTGTTGTGGCTTAGTGGGTTAAATGCATCACTGTAGTTGATAGGGTCCATGGTTCGAGAATTGCTACACCTACTATTTTGCATGTGAGCTACACCTTCCATGGTTCGAGAATTGCTACACCTACTATTTTGCATGTGAGCTACACCTACAGTAGGAGTTCTACAGCCTGCCAGAAAGCTGGAAGCCAGAGATAATGGAGGGACAGGGAACCACATATATGGACAGTACACAGCTCTGAGTAATCTAGACAGTGCCTAGAAGAATAGCAGGTTGAGACAAGTCATTGTAGCACCAGGACAGAAAGGCTGCCAAGTAACTGTGTCATTAATGACAACAAGTCAGTGGGCACCATCCATACCCCATGAATGACAGGGTTTTGCAGAATGTCCACATGTATGCCTCATCTATCTGTTCCATTTGTCATAACATTGAATTTGTCTGGCAAACCAATAAAGGTTGCTGTGAAGGCATATTGACAGACACTTGAGATGCAGACTTCATACCCATAAGAAAATGCAACCTAATATGAAACCAGTGTAACAACTGTCTACGTTTGTAAGAACAATATTAAGAACTTGTCCCCATGTTTGGGTCCGTGTCCTACTGTTATATATGGCCCTGTCCAGATGTCAGGCTGTAACAGTTTGAGAGGTATGGCCAACGTGTAGCCTTATGATAACAGTATAACACAAACTATCTCAGGACTGCAGCAGATGTATGGGGCACAATGCTGGACAACCTGCAAAATAGGTACATTCGGAGGTGTGAAGTCCATAACCCTGTGTTTGGTGTTACAACTTCTACCCTAGTCACACCATAACTACAACTACATAGAGCAGCAACTGTGAACAAAGCCTAGAACTGAAGCAAAGGAGGACAAAGGCCAACATATAAGGGGAAGGAAGAACCACTGGCCAGACAAATGTAGAATGCGCAGACTACAACAATTCATGCAGTCAAATGGGTTCCCTGCAGTGTATGGTGTCAGTTGACAAACGTTTGACAGCAGTTCCTTTCATTAATATATACTGATCTGACACTGACATACCAGGAAATCACAGTGCTATGTAAAATGTACCACAAATTTTATGCAAAACTCTGCTCAGTCCAATACACTCTGTACCCACTCTAGATATGACTCACTTAATAAGGATAGCACACAGCCAGGAGATCCCTCAGCCAGTATATCAGTAAGGTGCTGGACTGTTTAAACAGGTTCATTAGCCAATTGGCTGTAGCACACAAAATCCTAGACCGGAGTACAGGTAGGTTTGGCCTGGAGTCCCACTGTTAGTATTGATGGTCATATTGGGCATGCTCCTATACTTAGCCAATTTCAGCCCATGTCTGAACCTACATCTGACTATAGAATTGTGTTGTTCATATATGCCTGTATATACAGACAGCTATGTACACCTTAACTGTCTCTCCCACCCCATCAGACAGGATCACCCTCATCTATCTGTATGTGGCACATATAAGATATATCTGCATCTGTTGAGTGTCATATGCATATATATATATATATATATATATATATATATAAGTAACATATGCAAACATGTCAATTATAGAGAGGCAGAGTCAGGGGGAAAGAGAGACAGAAAGAGAGAGAGAGAGAAAGAGAGAGAGAGAGAGGGAGAGGGAGACCCTGAAAGGCATAGAGTGATGTAGTGCTGCAGCCACTCATACATCAGTTGCAACCAGTGGCACATGCAAGTACTATGGTGAGCTCCATTGTGTAATAGTAGTTAGGTAGGGGTTGTAATCTCACATCACCCACCGTGTGTGTGTGTGTGTGTGTGTGTGTGTGTGTGTGTGTGTGTGTGTGTGTGTGTGTGTGTGTGTGTGTGTGTGTGTGTGTGTGTGTGTGTGTGTGTGTGTGTGTGTGTGTGTGTGTGTGTGTGTGTGTGTGTGTGCGCGCGCTCGTGTGTGTGTATGTGTGTATGTTTCTGTATCTATTACACATACAGCAGTATACACATGCCCAACAGGCCTATGTCTGTGTAATGGTCATCTATTTTATGGCCCTGTGACTAGTGTCCTCCACAACAGTAGCCTATCTGTCAGCAACTACTGATTTCATCCACCCCAAAAGCAGTGGCAGATACTCTCCATATGAGTAAGCTCCATGGCTTGTGTGATAAGTAAATATCACTATAGTGTAGACAGATAGATAGGTAATGGTTTTAATCCCAGCAATGGCAACTCAGTGTGTGTTTAAGTATATCTCCTTGTGGCTGTGTGTATTTCCTGCCTATGTGTCTAATGCCAATACATTTAAGGCCTGTTCCACCCTGTTAACCCATCATTGCACTACTTTACAGGGCCTGTAGATGTCATCCAACTTAGATGCACTATTGGACACTCTCCAGGGGTGTGTAAGCTCCATGGTGCATGCAATAAGCATGTAGTACTATAGTCTAAACAGTTAGGTGGTGGTTTTAATCCCAACAACAGCAACTCAGTGAGTGTGTGAAGCATATCCCCTGTTGCTGTGTGTTGGTTATACCATTTTGAGGCCTGTTCCACCCTCTTAAGCCCAGATTGCACTACTTTACAATGCATGTTGATGTTATGCACCTTAGATGCACTGTTTGACACTCTCCAGGAGTATAAGCTCTGTGGCGCATGCGATAAGTATGCAGCACTATAATACATTCACCTAGATAAGTAGGGGTTCTTATCTCAATACTGGCAACTGTGTGTGTATGTGTGTGTGTGTGTGTGTGTGTGTGTGTGTGTGTGTGTGTGTGTGTGTGTGTGTGTGTGTGTGTGTGTGTGTGTAAAACATATCCGCTGTTGCTGTGTGTGTGTGTGTGTGTGTTGGTTATATCATTTTGATGCCTGTTCCACCCTGTTAAGCCCCCATTGTACTACTGTACAGGGCCTGTTGATGTCATCTACCTTAGATGCACCGTTGGACACTCTCCAAGCATATACCACCTTAAATGCACCATTGGACACTCTCTAGGCATATAAGCTCTGTAGAGCAAGCGATAAGTATGTTGCACTATAGTACATACAACTAGATAGGTAGGGGTTCCAATCACAATACTAGCACCTATGTAAGTGTACATGTCTGTGTAAGTTTGTGTGTGTGTGTGTGTGTGTGTGTGTGTGTGTGTGTGTGTGTGTGTGTGTGTGTGTGTGTGTGTGTGAAGCATATCCCCTTGTTGCATTGTGTGTTGGGTATACCATTTTGAGGGCTGTGCAACTCTGTTAACCCCCCCCCCCCACCATTGGCAACCTATTCAGGGCCTACTGATGTCATCTACTTTAGAAGCACAGTTAGACATTTTCTAACACAATACACTATGGCACATGCAATACGTATGTCAGTCTATAGTGTACTTAACTAGATGGGTAGGGGTTATAATCTCAAAAGTAGCAATTCTGTGAATGTAGGTGTCTTTGAATGCATATCCCCCTGCAGTAGTGTGTGTGTGTGTGTGTGTGTGTGTGTGTGTGTGTGTGTGTGTGTGTGTGTGTGTGTGTGTGTGTTTGTGTGAGACAAGTATAACATTTTAAAGGCCTGTACAAACCTGTTAATCTTCCAGTGACAATCCTTATAGCACCTGCAGATGTCATCCACCTGAATAGTAGTGACAGACACTGAAAAAACATATAAGCTCCATGGCGCATGTGATATGTATATAGTGCAATCTTATGTAAAACTAGCAGGTAGGAGTTCTACTGTCAACAAGGGCAGTTCATGAGTAGGTGTGTGTATATGTAAGTATATCCCCTTTTAGCAGTGTTACTGTGTTAGGGCCACCACTATACCTCTCAACCCCTTAGAGCAACACATCTGGATAAAGCCATATAGACAAGTGGGACACAGCCCAAACATTAGGGACACTCTTTAAATATTGGTCTTACAAACAGAAAGTAGATAGCATAACAATTTGTGCATTAGCATGCATTTCTTAAAGGGTATGCAGTCTGAAATTAAAATATCTGTCATTACTGTGTAACATCAGTCTTTAATCATGTGCCACTAATTTGCCAGAAAGCCACAATGTTATGACAAATGGACCAAACATATGTGGCAAACATCAGGACATTCTGCAGAAATCTGTGCAGGTGAGAGGTTTGGCCACCACCTGTCCCACCCTGCAGGTTGCAGTTCATGCTTGGCCAGGTGGGATCTGTGAAAACAACTCAAACAATACAGAGGCCCCAAGCATGTAGGACAACAAACATTTCCTAAAGTTGTCTAATAGTTGCATAAAGCACTTATTTCACAACAGAAGCACCTTAATGTAATGAGAAATAGCATAAGCTATGGAAATGTGACACAAATAAGCTGTCATATTTGAAAACCAAGAGATGTCCTGTCCATTGTAGTTGCTGTGGGTATGGTTTGTCCTACCAACTCTCACGATACTACAAGAAGTGTGCTACATTGCACATTTGATAAGGTGGCTACCCTACTCTGTGTTGCCCATGTGTGTGCAATATGTAGACATGTGGAGGCCTGTGAGTAGCTGCTGTCCATAATGACCCACATGTATCTAGGCATGAATGCTAACTGCCACCACCCACATTTGTAGGTGCTGCATAAGGCTGTGGTGACTGTAAGTAGTGTGCTGTCTGTCATTGACCCACAAACTGATGTTAATCACTGCAATGGGGTCAAACATTGGGTATGGGATGGTGCCAAGGTCCTGGGGTCAAGCTGAATGCAAAAAAACAGTACCATCATACTATATGGCAAGGTCATGGCCCCACTATTTCCCACACGAACGGCAACCCCATAAGCACACAACCTGTGTTGAGAGACCTGGGTATGTAGCTTGATAACACTGTTGCATTCAGCCATCAAGTAGCAGCAGTGGCCAGAAAAGCTTATATGTAGCTCACTACATAGGAAAAGGGAGTGCATGCAGACTAAAGGTAGACATTATCTCTGTATAGTCCTCATTCAGTACAACAATAATTTAGTACCATGGCCTGTTTGGTATGTACCTATCCAGACATCTGCAGCAACAAGAAAGGCCATACTAATACCCACAAAGTTAATCCATGGCCTCCAACTACCTGTTTCATCTAGACAGCTTCGAATCAGGAGTAGTACACTTGGTATTGGACAGGTTGTCCACAGGTGGCTTTTGGCATGCCTACCTGTCAGTGTTGTGCCCAGCCCTTCAACAGCTGTCCCATATATATGAGTCCAGCTATCGGTGCATTACCAGCACAACAGGCCTGAATCTGATATGCAACATTAACAAAACCTGCTGAAGAGACATGTTTGTCTCCCAGAGGCTGACCTGTTGCAGGAATGCACTTCAAACATATGTCAAAGTACCATGCAGACCCTCATCAACTGCAGCCATGATGAGTAAATGGGAAACCACAAATCTCTCCCAGGGGTTGCACCTGTATCACTCAATGACAGGGGCAACAGGTGCTGATCAATGATTCTGTCAGGGATAAACTAATGGCTAGGCTTGTAAGGGGGCCAGGGCCATTACTCTAGCAAAATTCTATGCTCCTATGAACCTGTGATCATAGAGAACTCCCATGTGACATGTATCAAGAGTAGCATGCTGTGTCAAGGGTTATGCATGCAAGATTACGCTGTCCACCCCCATTGTCCCTCACACACTGTTGTACACATACACACCTAGGTAACCATGCACATATATAACCATACCTTACCAATGTCACATTTCTGCACTGCCACTATACCATCCAGAGTTGCTGTATTGGCAGCAGGTCCCCATGACATAGACACACAGACACCTGCAACAGAAACAGAATAAGGTCTGGGAGACAACAGTCACTCAGCAATACTAACAGCAATACAGCATCATCACACAAAGGTACATAGACTTTGTTATGTATACATGGCAATTGCCAGAACACAGCACCTTACAAGGCATAAAACTATTGCACTACAAACTTCCATTAACTGTACTATATTCACCCTGTGCATCAGACACGTATTAGCATGTTCCTGCATCAATGGTATGGATGACAGGGATGTGGCACATGTATCATCACATGCACAGGGTATGGTGTGGGGTTGCCAAAGACCTAGGCTGTGCCACACAGTTGACATCATGTGTGTGTGTCTGGAGAGGTGCTGGTTAGCTGAGTCATGGAGAGGAGCTGTGTGTGTCTGGTGGTTACTTGCATATGACAGTGATGTGTGAGTATGTGCATGTACACAGTCAAGCCATGTGCCAACCCTACACGGGGGTATGTTGGACAGCTGTGGACCATACATGGCAGAATTAACAGTTCACTATCTCTGGCCATAAACATGGGAACTGGTTCTGCCAGGAGTGGCACTGGAACCACCATGCTCAGGGCCAGATGCGGTACTACTTGCTGACAGCGACCAGTGTCTGCTGGATCTGTGTCTCTCACAGGATCACCCAGGTCCACATGCCCATGGCTTGCCACTTTGTGGTGTGGACAGCACCTTGCCTTTGGTAGTGCTGGTGGTACTGCCACTATGGGAGTGTGACTGTGCGTGGCCACATGAGCATTTAGCTGATGTTGTTGCTGATCTACATCCACGTGTCTGATGCCCTACTCTCACCACATGTTCAAGCAAAGACATTGCACAGTTAAGGACTGACAATGGCTCACCCCACAGTCTATCCACTACATCATCAAAATGATGTAAGGCATCAACAATGCCGTGGCTGGAGTCATGCATGCCAGGCAGTGTGGCATTCATGACCCTGAGCATCCATCCTGTGTAACGTTCACAATGTGTCTGAGCCTCCATGATGGACCGAAACATATGTCACGTGACACATGCTTTGACACTTCTGACAGGTGCTGGATGGGCAGCAGTCCTCCATTGAGTGTCTCTGTGGGACCTCACCAGCTCTCTGGCTATGGCTAGTGTCTACAGTCACAGATGCCATAGTTGCCACACTCTCATGTTCAATGCCACCACCCTCTGACTGTTCAATATCTGTGGCTGCTGGGGACTGGGTATATGTGGACATACTGACTGTGTGGGGATGTTGCTGGAGGAAGTGGGATGTCAACCAATGGGACAGATTCAGCCCCCAACAACCCCACCTGTACCTCACTATGTCCACCATCATCATCAGACTCCGATGAGACATTGACATCAGGTTGTGAGGGGGACACACTCCAATGCTCATGGTCACCTGTGAGGGGAAGATAACACAACTACATTAATTCCTGCACTATAATGTCTGCTGATCCACATACACACACACACACACACACACACACACACACACACACACACACACACACACACACACACACACACACACACACACACCATAGCTCTCAATTCAATCAGGGACATATTGCAACAGAATCAGGGACATTTTTAAAATACTAATACTATAACTTGAGACACTGGCAGAACAAAAGATTGTTAATTACTATACATTTTGTGAAATTAAAGAAATCTGTAACCCTTACTCACTACCATTATTTCTTGAGTATAATTAACCACCTTTCCTCCAAGATTCAGAAGTTTTAGGAGGGATTAAGAGGGACACAGCTACATTTTGGAGTCTAATTCAGGGACATCCCTGGAAATCAGGGACAGTTAAGAGGTATGGCACACATACAAGTGAGGTGCCACAAATGCATTATACAGACCACGCACTATGACTGATGCCATGCACAACACACAAGCAGACCTCAACAGGCACACACAAGACAGGCGCTTACCAACATACATTGCAGCTACGTCCAGTTAATGTTGCTAGTACTATACACCTGTGAGATAAGTGACATGTCAGTGTATTTGCTGGACCTTCACCTAAAACACAGTGCACCCATTTCCATGATAGTAATGCACCCCTATATATCAGTCTGCCTATTCCATCACAAAAATAAATACTAATATGTTACAGCTCTTGCAAATATGCTACTGTGATTACTGATGTAATGAACTGCAGTGAACCCCTCCACAAGTGAACTTGCAAGTATTGCAATATGGCTAAGCTTAACAGTTGTGTCCATTGCAAACTGGCCCTCCTTAACATGCCTACAGTATAGATGGGACATAACATAACAGTTCCACAATCACTGGTGACAGCATGATGGACCCCAGCCACACCAGAGGTACCTATGGATTTGTGTGAGAGAGGTATTTTCAGCAGACACAAATGTGGCATTGGTACAGGATAATATGTGTATATATCAACATGTACAGTACAAACTGTGATACTACCCACATTGCTGACATTCATAATATGTGTGCACATGTGTGCATTATAACCCCTCCAGAAATGCAGATTAAACTGACATATGTGTACAGGTATGCAAAGGTTGCCATTACGAATGCTACAGTATTAACGTGATGACAACTGGAGGCTTACCTGGACACTCCTTGGCTGTTGAAGTTGTGCCACCCATTGAAGCTGTGCCACCCACCACCATGACATATGGTCTTAGTGATTCCTGTGAACTGGTGGCTAAACCCAGGTTTGCCAGGAACTCCTCTGTGGCCGAGAGTGGTTGTTGTATAGCAGGCCTTCCTCCAGTTCCAGCACAGTCCCTGGCCACAGCTGCAGCCATTTGCTGTGCATGATGTATCAGATCAGTGGCCCAGTGTCAGACCTGCTCATAGCTCCTGTCATGCTGCCCCACATGATTAACCAATGTCACAAGGTCTGCCCATAGTGCAGTGTGTTCTTGCTGGTTATGGTGACTCCTTGAGAACAGCACCTGGTGATGGAGTCTCAGGGCATCAATTATGGCGGCAGTTTTAGCTTCTGAGAAAGGTGGACTCCTACACCGGTACATCCCACATGAAAGTCTTGAAGAGGGGAACACATCACAGGAGCACATACATTGCTCACCATTATGTACACAGCCGGCACATCCACATTTGCCACCACTATCCACCACTAACTCCAACATCATACCCCACCATCTATCACCACAGTATGTATGTGCCTATCAGCAACATAGTGTCAATACATCATGCATTGCTCTCCTAATCTTGATGTTTCCTGCTACTTGCTGCATGTTCTATAAGGTTTTCAAATGCATTGTCCTATTGCACCTACTACTGCTTGTTCATAGCCTGTCTACATTGTATGCAGTGGTGTCAGCCTCTCACTGTTGTATTAAGCACCTGGGCTGTAGGCCCACCCCTTGTGTCTCCCTGGCCTTTCGCCATCAGATTCTGAACTATATGGCTGGACAATGTCCTACAGTTTCCCCTGCCAGTCCGGCTGATATGGGCATCCTGGTACAGTGTAGCACCTGCCTCATGTAAATGAATGGACAACCATCCACAAACACCAGCAAGAAACACAGTGCGTGACAGATGCAATGACACTAGGAACCTACAGTGCATGCTCTCTCACTTCAAACCCACATATCTGTCCCTGAACAGGTTATGAACACAATCAGTACACCTCACACACTACCCACACCTACACAGCACATACACACATATGCAGAGGTCCTCAACATACACATCCACAAACAAAGGAGACGTCTGAGGCAAAGCCACATATGAATGCTACAGCCCTACACAGCACATACCTCACATGGCCACACATTTGTGTCCCACAGCCAAGCAGGCGTCACCACATGTCAAACATATTATACATAGGAGACTCCATTGTGAGACACACTGATGTGCCTCTCACCTGACTGTATTTGTGGATGGTCACAGTTACTTGTGTGTCAGGTGACAGACTCTGCCATATCACATATGCACTGCAGTCTCTCAGCAATAGGTACTTTTATGAGTCTGCCACAGTCCATGTTGGCATGCCTCACCTGAGATGTACATCCCTGTACTATATGCAGGGAGACATGACTGAGCACACTGACTATGTGTCCAAGGCAGGTATGTACCAAGCCTTATGCAGCATTCTGCTATCACCCAGACTGATGCCGCAATACAGTCAGGAAATGATTGACCTTAACATGTGGCCTTTTATCCTGTGATATTCTAGGGGTTTCCAGTACCTGTGAGCCTGGGATGATATGGTCAACAGAGCATGATACTTTGCCCAAGATGGCCTCCATCTGTCTCAACTGGCCTTGAGGCATCTGGCAATGGTTCTCGCCACCCCCATAGTGCCTTTATTAGGAATAGTGGTGAAGTTATCACTACCAACATTAAACTGTCAGTGCAGCTTACATTGAAGGCCATGCTGCTAAATGCTAGGAGTGTACACATGACTCTGCCCTCAGTGCAAGCATTGTTACCCTGGAAAATGCTGACATCTGTGCAGTCACACACACATGGTTCAAAGTTGCAGAGACCACCCCAGCCTTACCTGGTCCACCATCCTATCAGACAGCCATACCCCAAAGTGTGGCTGGAAATGCCATGGGACATGGTGTTGCAGTAGATATGAGACACATACACACCTCCATGCTGTACAGGCAGTAAAATGTACCGGGAACACTACAGGGGCAGTTCACCAATGCCAACACACCTATTCAAATGATACCTAGCTACTGGCCACCACATGTGACCAGAAATCCCATTCTGCCTATATGGACCTCATCAACTATAGTATGATTTTGGGTCTCTACCCTGATCCTGGGTCACTTGAATGACCAAAACATACACTGGAACATGTACCCATATCAGCACAGAAATGGCCAGAGACCCATCAACAGTGGAATTACAAACACCTTGGTGCAGCTAGGGTCTACCCTCATGTGAGGTGAAGGTGTGTTGGAGTTGATATTACAAACATAGGTTACCACTGCAGCATCACTACAGTGTCATCCTCTGTGGCAAAGGAACCATCATACAGTCACATTTGCAATCACAATCTCCCACAATACCCATCTAGCTAGGGTCAGACATACATGCACCTCCAACATGGCATACAACCTCTTGGGGGATGGTACACACAGCTTCACAGCCCCAACCCCTGTGTAGGGACTGGCACCAATATCCACACGTACACATAAGTGCTATATGTGCATTTCTATAGATGCATGGAGTCAGGTATACCTGACAGGACTACATCATCCTCTGCAAGGATACGTACACCTGTCTGGTGGACACCTGCAATACATAGTGTCTATCACAGTGATGATATACCGCCGTCCGAGACAAAGTAGGAGCAGGGGGCCATTTTGGAACAATGTCTCCCTGGCGTGAACAAGTGAAGGTGATCACACCTGGAAACCTGCACCACAAACCCAGAGCCCACATTGTTGACATCTACTACAGACAATCATCTCCCATTCTCCACATATGTCTGCAACATCACAGGAAGCACTTACATCTGCTCAGTTGTGGTGGTCAAGGACACCAGCTATACCACTGCTGTAGGTATAGCATACTTGATGCCTGACAGAGTCAGTGTAGGCTTCACCTCCTGTCCCCCCATCAGTACATCAGGATGTCCACAGTACCTCCCCCATTCTCCTATATGTAGGGAACAGGTCACCACTGCCATGTGAAAGTAATGCTAGAAATGTCCCATGGGAGCCTATCACATAACAGGATGCATCCTCCATGAGCCCAAGCATAGCCTTGCAACACCATAAGGCATTGTATTCAAATGAAGCCTGACTACCACCTTTGTCCCAGTCGTTTGAAGGATAACCACTGTCACCCATTTACACTAAGGTGGGACGACCACCAATCAGTCACATTATACATCCATCAGCCTAACTAGACTGTTCTGCAAGGCCATAGCACAATTTATAGTGAACCTCATTAACAAGGACATTTGCAACCTCCACACACTCCATCACACACAGTTATGCTTTGTCAAAGAAGGGATCATGTCTGTTACACTCGGTTGACCTCTTTGAGACAGTCACCAAAGCCATGGATGTGGGGGGGGGAGTTCACACTGTCTACCTTGACCTAGACACTTGGTCATAATGAATATATACTCCTAAGTATGCGTCACACCATATGTTACCATTGGGGTAGCACGCTGACATGACCCACCTAATCCACATAGGGGATTCCACCTCCAGCAGTTCACTCATAGTTAGTGGCATAACCTGTTGTTCTGTGTTTGGGCCTCTGTTATGTGTGATGCACACTTCTCAGGTGCAAGGCATAGCCACTGGCCTATGGTCGAACATGTCTGTAGATGACTGCATGCTGTGTTCTACCACCGGATTCCCTAGTGATGTGGACATCTGCCAAGGAGGGTCTCATGCAGATACATGACTGATGCCAGAAACATGGACTCAGGCCTCATACCAGGAAATGCAGTGTCAAACCCTTTGTGAAGACTGATGTACCAACATATTATCACAGTACTACCAACTTCCTAGGCATGCAATCAGTCATGAGGGATCTGTGCACACAGGTCGATGGCAACATGACATGTCAACAGCATTGCTTCCATTGTAAGGTAATCATTCTACATGGCCTACCTCATACATAAGGGTATGCCATCCAGGGACATGGGGTCCTAACATCCCTATCTTCCTCCAATAAGGGCAATTATTGTGTATAATGCCCCATTCATCATTCATATCACACAGTACATGCAGCAACTGGGGACATCACAGAGGTTCCCCCCTCCCCCCAGGGAATACCAGGGCCTCAAACATCTACCATACATAGATAGGCTAGAAGCCCAATCCTCTACCTGGTTTCATACATGCTCCTTAGAGGTGACATCTGTCTGCGCTGCAAGGCAATTATGGACTTCATATTGGTGGGACTGCTGCACAAGTGCAATTCAAGTCCCACTGTATTACCACACACACACTCTCTCAACCTGGTGTGTGACATCAACTGGGCTTGTTGGTAGCTCAGATATGTGTCCATCACACTCACCCTGCTGTGGAATGGTCACTCTGTCCAAATCAGGCATGGTAGCTATTTACACCTGTGCAGGTGGAACCTGGATAACTGGATGGTTACCTGCACATACACCTTTGGAATACCACCTGTATCCTTGTTGGATTGGGTCATCAGGTGATGCCTTGTACACACATGGGCTAACATCTGGCCTAGGCATATAGGGGCTCAGGGACCATAGCCTAGTAACCTCATATGATCCTAGGTATAGCAGTTATGGCCTGTGTGCTGTGACAGACTGTGTTGTTATGTGTCCACACCCATTGCTGCCATCGACTGTGGTGTGTCCCCTATGGGCAATGTTACAGTACCATGTCATACAGCCAATCTCCAACAAATAGTTTGGTGGTACTACAAGTACATGTGGACAATCCAGCAACATCTATGCTACACAATAACTGAGAGCAGTGCATATGTGGTGTAGGGTCTCCTCCTCTTAGATGCCTGACATCTGCAGTACCCAGATGTTTGTGGAATGTGTACATGTGCCTGATATTTGTAAACCCCTGCCAGACAAATGTGATTGTCTGGAAACCAGTTGGACAATATGTAATGGTTGTCCCAAGAGTGTGGGGAATGTGTCTGTGACATGCCAGACCCCTTGGAACACAGTAATGGTACAATAATGTCTGGTAATGTATTAATTCCCTTGCATTGTATGCTCAATATATACACACTGTTGCTGAGGTGGAGCTTGTGTCCCCCCACTACTACTGCCTATAATCTGCTGTCCTGCTGCAGGGGCTCACCAGGTATGCTCACCATACCTGTCAGGCAATGAGATACAGGTGAGGAGTACACAGTGACCTAGCCAGAGTATGTCAGGAACAGTCAGGGACACCTGGACAATCTTTGAACTAACCTTGTATGACATTCACAGACTGAGAGGGGCTCACTGACAGTACATGATGTAATATTCCAGCTGTATCCACCAGTAGTTGCTGTCACTATTGTACAACAGACAATCCAGTAGCATTTGTTAGTGAGCTGACCATTGCTGTGGGGACTCAGGGGCCAGAGCTGCAATCAATGTCACTGCAGACACAACCAAATGGGAAGACTGTACTTGCTGGACAGCAGACTAACAGCAACATATCATTCCAAGATACGTTGTTGAGACCTACAGTTGCAATTCCTATTTCCCATGACTGCATCCCCCCCATTTGCATTCCATTCAATGGTTAATTGTATGACATACTTGGTATAGTGCTGTACTGCTTTGTGAGAAGAAATCCAGTGAGATTTTTCCTTGGAAATTGCAGTCTGTCTTCATGAAGAAAGTCACAGACCTGTTTACCATAGGCAGCAACTTGCCTTTTGTAGGTAATGTTCATGAACAGGTGATTGCCTGTGCACCAATATGTGACTCACACTTGCTAACAGTGTCCAGAATAGCTGGGTTGCATTTTCATTAGCCAATGGCATTGCAACAGAATGATATAATTAAGGCCTTCATGTAGGCCTTGGTCCTTTTCCTGGCCTGCGAGGAGGACATTATTGAGGTGTGGGAGGTACAGCATCACAGAGGGTAGGTAGAAATACTGTTCACTGTTTGGATTGATGTGGTATATCCACAATTTTGCATGCTATGTTTGGCCATTGTTAACAGACTTTCTGATTCTTTGTCAGTTTACTGTTTAACTATGTGTGTTGGGGCCAGTAAGGAGACAAGCAAATGTGAGTGTTATACATCATTTATATCTGGAAAATACACCCATAAATCACGAAAACGATCTGGTAACCTCAGTAAAAACTGATACAAATGCACAAACTTAACAATTGTAAAAAACAAAAATGGCTAAAGCAAACAGTCCAAATTGTAGCACAGCAAATACAAGTCCTATATTAAACACTTTTCATTCCACAAATGTTAGAACTACCTCAGATAAAATGCATTAGACAAACAAGTCATTTAAAAATCCTAAAACCAGTGTCATGTGTTCAAAACACACCAATGAAAACTATTCCCCTAATTTAAGCAACATTAACCATTGTGTTTCTGAAGCTTATTTAAAAGCAAGTCAATGCTACTCTTAAAACATTTCTGTTATCTAAAATTGCATGCATACAATGTCTTTAGCCAGTGCAAAAATTTTTAAAACAACTCATTCATTTGAGTCAAATTATATTATCTAACTAGACTTCTCAGCTTTAAAACACAAAGAATAGAACACATTTAATTTAGTCCTGGGTATTGTCCAGCATTTAGTCTCAGTTGCAATATTAACTCTAATCTTTCTAAGATCAAAGAAGCTGGATTCTGTCTTTCATCCATAGTGACTTCATCTATTGGTTTGAATTTAAAATTGTGTTCTGGAAATGCATGTATATGTTTGGCTAAGGCACTTTCTAACTTAACCCTCCTTATGTTATATAGATGTTCATATACTCTGGGCCAGATTCAGGAAGGCTTACACGGAGTTCAAGAGTAGCGTAAACCTCCGTGTAAGCCTCCCGATTCAGGTACAGCCCAAACCTCCGTGTAAGAGACAGCTAACATGTCTCTTACACGGACTGGGCGTGGAAATGCTCAATACCTCATTTGCAGCTCAAAGATATGCAAATGAGGTATTTGAGCGATCCACGAAGCTGAAACCAATCCGTGTAACGGACGTGTTAGCTGCAGAAATGTACTCAGCTGACAACTGAGTACATTTCTGCAAAATCTAAAACGGAGCTATGTCAGCTCCAAATAAAGGGTGCATATGTTTCATTAAGCATGCCAATGGCCAAATATGTGACCATTGGCATGAAAAAGTGTTGCAAAAATATGTTATATAACTTTTTTTTTTTTCGTGGGATTATGATGTGTAACTGCAGCACACACCCGCGCAAACGGGGTGCGCTGCCTAAAACTGAAAACTGAAGCTTATAAGCCCACAATTGTGGGATTTATGTATTACATGGGATGTCAATGGAGGGACTTGCAGACCTAAAACAATATGGCCTCCGTTTAGTGGTTGTCAAGGGGGGGAAGCTCCGTGTAAGACATGTAACTAAGCATTACTAGGCAATCCTATGTAAATGAGGGTTACAATACTGAATCACACTGCCACATAGGTAATGATCACTTTCTGAGTAGTGTAAGAGTTAGAGAAGGGGGAGGAACAGAGTAAGAGGTAGGTGACATCACAGGGGGGGGGAAGGATAGAAACCAATGTACCAGATTGGAGGGCAATGTAAGGTGACAGATGACAGACAGACATCAGGGAGGGAGGTGTGTCCCAACAGAATACTAGGAAAGTCAAGAAATTGAGGGTATACGCTATCCCTACACTCAAAGTTTCTTGATATACGTGCATGCGCGCGTGTGCACGCGTGTAAGGCAGGTTCAACATGTGGGAGCATGTTGCAAACCGTTTACAATGGTTTGCACGGGTGTGCACGTGTTTAAGGCAGTGTGCACGCATTTTAACATGAATCAGCCTAGTTCACACCGTGTAAGGATGTGTGCGCACGTGTAACACCGTGTAGGGATGTGTGCGCGCGTTTAAGTGACTGTGAGCGTGCTTAAGCTGGTGTGCACATTGCTCCCCCTGAGGAAACAGAGAGGAAACAGGAAACAACCAAAATACATGGAAACTGCCAGAGGATACTGCTGGAGTTAATTGGTGGAAACAATTGGAAGCAGGCAATTACGCAGGCAGACTAGAAGCTCAACCCAGCACTTAAAACACTGCAAAGAGCAGTGCAGGGTGTTTCTCACAAGAGATACTGCAAGAAAGTAAGCTATCAGAATTGAAAACTGAAAAAAGCTGAACTCAGAGCAGAAATGCTAGGGGCTGCCATAGCTGTTATA
Source organism: Protopterus annectens (assembly GCF_019279795.1). NCBI lineage: Eukaryota > Metazoa > Chordata > Ceratodontiformes > Protopteridae > Protopterus > Protopterus annectens. The sequence continues at coordinate 1,066,951,510 of NC_056744.1, read as the reverse complement.
ATCAGGCATAGGCGAATTGCTGAGGGTGGTGAAAATGCAGATGCTGACAGACAACCTAGAGTGAGGAGAAGGAGAAGAGTATGCAGGTCCAGGGTCACCTAACATGGGTTACATGAGCTGGAGATAGTAGAGCGCTACAGAGTGGACAGAGACCTTCTGCAGCAGATTGTTGAGCTGTGCAGGCCACATCTCACACACAGAACCAACAGAGGGGAACCCATCCCAGTGGAAACCAAGGTATGTGTTGGCCTAAGAATACTAGCAGCAGGTACCTTCCAGAGACCAACTGGTGATATGATGGGGATATCATAGGCATCAGCCTCCAGGGTACTGCACCAGTTCCTGGATGCCATGTCAGCACATGTCAGTGATCATATATATGTCCCTAATTACCGTGAGGTTGTGGCCAGCAATATGCGTCTCTTCCAGCAAATAGCGGGATACCCTGAGGTGCTGGGTGCAATAGACTGCACGCACATATGCATCAAAGCACCAGCTGGTGAGCGGGGTAGAGCCTACATTAACTGCAAGGGATACCCCTCCATCAACTGCCAGGTCATGTGTAATGCCCAGGGCATAATAATGAATGTGTGTGCTGGCTGCCCTGGGAGCTACCACGATTCCCACATCTGGCATCTGACACAGCTGTACCAATCATTTGCCAGTGGGGACTTCCCTCACGGACACCTAGTGGGGGATGCAGGTTATGCACTTGAGCCGTGGCTGATGACACCCATCAGAAATGCACACACACCTGAACAGGAACGCCATAATGAGGCACACGCACAAACACGTAATGTCATAGAGCATGTGTTTGGGCTGCTCAAGTCACGGTTCCGGTGTCTGGACACATCTGGTGGAGCCTTGCAGTACACACCAACTACATGTACCCAAATGGTCATGATATGTGCTATGCTACATAATATGATCCTGCGGAAACAGCTGCAGCAGGACCAGCACAGGGCTGGGCCTAACATCCCCCCACCATTTGCCAAGGCCACCACAGGCAGAGGGTGACTCGGAGGAGGAACAACCTGACCTTGTTCCAGTAGGCAGAAGGAGGCGTGCCCAGTATGCCCTGGCCTTGGCAAAGAGGCAACGCATAGCACATACACTTGGTCAGTAGGAACAATGGGACTGATACCCGCTCTGACCCACTCATATAGTAACAGGGATGCCTAACATGACACAACCTGCTTCCAAACATGTACAGGGAGTGTAGTATGTGCATCCGACAGAGGCAGCCCTGCAGCACCACCTGAGGCATGAATGCCATGTGTTAAGTAATGTAATACCATGTACCATATGCACACCTGAGGACCCGACTAACATCAACCCTCACCAATCATAAACCACAAAAAACACAAACCTACCTCATAGGTACCACAAGGGATAGGAACCTAGATGTAATGCTACCCAATGCCAGAAGTATAAATGCGTGCAGTGTAAACGCACACAGTATAGAGAATGTAGATATTACTGCTGTAATAGAAAACAGGGTCAAAGCCCACATCAGCACCCTGACACTACCAGGTCACACCTCATACAGTGATGTACATGTGCAAAAACATGGAACAAGCTACAAAATGAGGGTGACTAGCAATAAATGGCATGGCTAACCACACACCCATGTTGGTACCACAACAAGAAGCAGCATGGATTAGCCATGGTCAAATACCAATGGCTAAAACTGACTACTACTATATAGATTGCTGCAGACCACTGTCCTAATAGCAGGAACTGCCCCAGGCCTACTCTGGCAACGTGAGTGTCAAACGAAATATTACTGTCAACCCGGGTACCCAGGTCCCTGATAACCTCTTCTGTGCTTAGAGGATTGCCATCTAGATGGGAACTAGGGGGTAACCCTGTTGTTCCCGAAGGGTATGACTATGCATTGTTTAGCGTTTAACGTAAGGCCATGGCTCTGGCACCAGTTATGTGTCTATGAGACCCTTCTGAAGGATGTCTGTGTCAGATGGGTTTCCAACTATGGTTCCCACTTTGCAGTCATCTTCAAACTTTGTCAGCCATAATCCTCCTGTGTTTGCTAGTACTTCTGAAAAGTAGATGCTGAACAAAAGTGGGCCCAGGACTGAGCCCTGTGGGACACCACTTGTGACAGTTTTGGAGTGTGACATGGCACCAGCAACTTTGACCCTGTGTGTTCTGTCACTTAGCCAGTTTGCAACCCATCCTGTGATGTATGGGTTCACATTTAAGCTGGTGATGTTTTCAATGATACCCGAGTGGGGTATTGTGTCGAAAGCCTTTGCCAGGTCAAGGTAGGCTGTGTGGACTACCTTACCCATGTCAATGGCCTTGGTGACTGTCTTGAAAAAGTCAACAAAGTTTAAAAGGCATGATCTGCCCTTGACAAAGCCAAACTGGGTTGGATCCAACGTCTGCAAGTCCCCTATGTCTTCATTTATGATTCCCATTATGATCCTCTCCATAGCTTAGCAGACCAGGCTTGTCAAGCTGATGGGATGGTAGTTTCCGGGGTTGGTGGGGGCACCTCCTTTGTGAAGTGGGTCCACTATTGCTGTATGCCACTCCTTGGGCACATATCCTGAGGTGAGGCTAAGATTAAACAGCTGCCCTAACTGCAGGTTTAATTCCTCATTGAGTTCATGGAGCACACAACTGGGGACACCATCTGGTCCCATGGATAAAGTGTTTTTCGCCTTGGATAGAGCAGTTCTCACCCCAGCATTTGAGATGTTTGGGGGGCTACAATCCTCTGGTATAGATATACCTCCAGTTGGGGGGGGGGGAGAAATCCGCACTGAACCTGTCAGCCAGTATGTTGGCAATGTCTGTAGGTTCAGTGATATTTACATCATTTCAAACTAATTCTGAGCATATCTTGGAGTTCCCTCCCAGGTGTCAAACATAGGTAAAAAAAGCCTCATGATTGTCCCTTGAGTCCTGAGCGGGTTTACTCTCAAAATTTGCCTTGGATGATTTTATGGGGGAACTCAGTGTTTTACTCATAATGAGCAGGGGTGTCTTCCCTTCTACGGATTTTGCTCTATCTTGTAGTAGCTCCTTCCTTTTGTTGTAGAGCTTGTTTATGGCTGGGGTCCACCAGACTGGATGCTTGCCTGTGGTACAAAGAGTCTTTGTTTTGTTTGGGATTGCCTGATCCATGCAGTCCTGGAGGTGCTGGTAGAAGGCATTTGTAAGTGATACAGCGGCTTGGGTAATGGTGTCCGCTGGCTTGGGGGCCTTGAAAGAGACCACACCAGTCTTTAGAAGTGTGAAGTCAGCTTTTGAGAAGGTCTTCACTGTTGTCTTTTCTATCTGGGGTGGGGGTGGGATGTGGACTCCCACTGAGATTAGTTCATGATCTGATCTCACCAATGATGGGTATACTTCTGGTGTTGAACATTGTGACCCCATGTTCGTGATGATGAGTTCTAGTATGTTGTCTCCTCTTGTGGGTATGGTGACTAGTTGTTCCATGGCATTTGAGTGTATGAACTCTAGGAACCTTTGGGTTAGAGTGTTGGGGCTTGAGTAGAGATCCCAGTCTATATTTGGATAGTTGGAATCACCCAGTATGATGGTGTTCGGAGATACATTTATCCCCTCCAGTGTTTTCAGGATGGCTGTGTGAGGTACCTGAGTTTGAGAGGGTGGCATGTAACATGCTACAAACTGCAGAGCAGTCTTGCCTACGGTTACTTGCACCTGGATGGTCTCCGATGCATCGTGTGTTGCCACCAACCTTGAGGTGAGGGTGTCCTTGATGAATATGGACACCCACCCTCCTTTCTTGGTGTTGTCCGGATTTTGGGGCCGGAACGCATGATATGAGGTAACACCCGATAGTGCTGGGGTGCTGTCAGAAGCCGTGAACCAGGTTTCAGGCACAGCACAGACATCAATGTTCTCCATACTGAGAAGGGCGTCAAGTGTGTGCAGCTTGAGATTGAGACTTCTGGCATTGAGCAGCATTACCCTTAGTGTTTTTCCTTTTCTGTGTTCTAGGGTGGTAGGTGTAGAATCTGATTCTTGCATAAAAAAGGCACAATGGGGGTGGCAAGAGCCTCAGCCAAAATCCGGAAGCCCATGGGTGACAGGTGCAAGCCGTCCCTTGCAAATCAGCGTGGCCTGTCCAGCATGTCATCCCAGGCAGACAGACATTGGACCCCCTTTGAATGACACCATAGTTTAAGCCAATTATTACAGCTGATCATCTTGTCTCTGTTTATGTGGCATCATACTTGGTGAAGGTAGGATACTGCTCAAGGTCAGGGTCATACCTGCCTGGCCTACATAATCAGAGAGATCCTCTATGTCTCTTTACATGTAGTCCAGGGAGGTACATCTCAGGTCATTCACACCAGCATGGATAATGACTGAGTCAGACTTGTACTTGCAGTTGAGTGACCTGAGTGCTTGCATTATGTGGTGGATTCCAGTGCCTGATAGTCAGCTTACTGTGACCTCCTCCGTACTCGATCTGGTGAGTGGGACGTCAGTGTGTCTGACTATGGAGTCACCTATGACAAGTGTGTCTAGCATTGTGTTTGGCCTTAAGGGCTGTGACTGTTTGGCACACTGACTCTGTGGTCTATGTGTTGCATGTGCTGTGCCCTGTGGAGGCAGTTGTGTGGGTGTCTGCTGTGGTGGCCGCTGCTGTTTTGGTAGAATTCTGATCAGAGCCTCCGAGTATGTCTTTGTGTGTCTATGTGTATGATTTTAAGTTGTGATAGTGCTATGTGAGACTGGGTTTGTGGTGTGTGTGGTTACCTTCACCTGCTCTCTGGTCTTGCTAGTCCTATGTTGAGAGAGCTCAGCCTCCACTTTGGCTATATAGTTGCATCTCTCACATGTATGTGTGTTTTATGGGAGAAGGAGAGGGTTGTCAGTGTACATGAGGCAATTGTAACATTGCCTCAATATTCCCAGGTTCACCAGCTGAGCAGGAGAGGACACTAGCAACTGATCCCTAGACATGCTAGAAGGAATAGACAAAACAATGTTGGAATACAGGGAGATATCAAGCCCCCCAAACCACATTATAGTGCTTGACTGACAATACCTACACATACACCATAGTTTCATAGTGTCATAGTTTACTACTAGGCTATCTGTCCTAGTGCATGTATAAGCCTAGCCATAGTGATGTGGCTATTGCCACCCCTTATAGTGGTAATAAGTGTACAGAATAGATTCCGAATATTGTGCCTCTGACTTAGTAGTGACACATTATGACCCCTTACGTAATTGAATAACTTGACTGTGCCTCTGTCTAGTCTGTGCCTCTGTCTCATATGCAGTTGTCCAGATGTCTCTTGAAGAGAGTCAGTGAGGGACTCTGTCTAACATGAACTGGGATACTCTGCTAGAGTGTGAGATGCCTCTGAGTTATGACTCTGTCCCTCCAGCATGTCCTATACATGTATGTGCTGAGGTTCAAATCTTCAGCTCTCATGGTTCTGGTGGATTTGGATTGCTTGCAGTGGAGCATGTCCACCAAATCCTGATTGGACATGGTCTTGTATGTCAGGCATAGGTCACCTGTAAGTATGCGGTATGACACTGAATAAAGCTGGATTTCCTTTATTCTGGAAGCATATGACATGTGTTGTAGACCCCTGATCTTCATGGTAAGGTACTTTTGGGGTCTCTCCAGCTGTTGCAAGTGCTGGGTGAGGTACATACCAAATGGGGCTTTGTATTCAATCATGGGCCTGATAAGGGAGAAGTATAGTGGTACAATGACCTCCTTTGATCTGGATGGAAAACCCTCCATGATAAGGTGGGCAAGATAGAAAGTCTTTCTAACCACTTTGGCAACATGGGTGTCAAACGAGATGTCACTATCTACACGTGTCCCCAGGTGTCTGATTTGTTTTCTGTGCTCAGTGGGTTGCTGTCTATGTATTGAACTGTGGGTACTTTGTTCCTCCCAAAGGGGATGACTACACATCAGTTGCATTCAGTTTCAGGCCATGAGTCTGGCACCAGCTATCCGTCTTTGTGACGGCATTCTGTAGGATGTGTGTGCCGGCTGATGTATTCACTATGGTGCCTAGGTTGCAGTCATCTGCAAACTTTGTCAGCCACAACCCTCCTATGTTTGCTTTCACATCTGAAAAGTAAATACCAATTAAGAGGGGTCCCAGGACACATCCTTGTGGGACACCACCTGTGACTGGCTTTGAATCTGACAAGGCACCTGCAATGTTAACTTTATGGGTTCTGTTTCTTAGCCATTTTGCAACCTATCCTGTGACATATGGTGTTATATGTCAGCTGTTGAGCTTGTCTATGATGCCTGAGTGGGGTATTGTGTCACAGGCCTTAGCCAAGTGCAGGTAGGCTGTGTGGACTGTGTAGCCCTCATCGATGGCCCTACTGACAGTTTCATAGTAGTCAACTAGGTGCAAAAGGCAGGCTCTGCCCTGTACAAAGCTGAACTGGGTGGGATCAAGGGTCTGTAGGTCAGCAATGTCTCTGTGTGAGAGCTCCATAATGACTCTTCCCATAGCTTTGCAGACAAGGCTGGTTAAGCTTGTGTGGTGGCAGTTGCCATGGTCTGTGGAGGCCTCTCCTTTGTGGAGTGGGACCACTGTTGCCATACGCCAGTGTTCAGGTACATATCCTGTAGCAAGGCTAAGGTTAAATAGCATTTGTATATACAGGTCCAGCTCCTTCTGGAGTTCACATAGCATGCAACCGGGGATACCATCAGGTCCCATTGATGCTGTGTACTTGTCTTTGCTGAGTGCGGCTCTCACATGGACATCCAAGATGACAGTGAGGTTACATACAGCTGTGATAACCATCTTCCTTTGGGGGTGAGGGAGGGGGTAAATTGCACTGAAGCTGTCTGCCGGAATGTTGCCAATATCTGTCAAGTCACTGGAATATATGTTGTTGTGTACCAACTCTGAGCATATCTGAGGGTTCCCAACCAGGTGTCCGACATAACTGAAGAAAGCAGTGTGGTTACCTTCATTGCCTTTGGTGATTTATGTCCCCAAGTTGACCTTGCATGTCTTTATGAGATAATGTAGCTTTCTACTAGTGCTGATCACAGCTGTCTTCCCTTTTGGAGATGTAGCTCTGTCTTGCATTAGTATCCCTCATCTGTTATACAGTTTGTTTATGGCTGGGGTCCACCAGACAGGCCACTTTCCCTTTGTGGAGAGGGTCTTGTTTTTATTTGTGATTGCATGGTCCATGCTTTCTGACATCTAGCTAAGGGGAGGTCATTGTGGTTCTGCAGTTATCTTTCATCAGCATTACAAATGACCACAACAGCCCCTGTGGGGTGTACCTCAGCAGACACATCCAGCAACTGTAAAGTCCACAACAGTACCTCACCAGGAGTATGAAAGAGCTGGAACACATGTAATGTGTCGCCTGATTAAACAGAGTGCAGCTCCACACACTGCCATGCTGTCCACCCAGACGCAAGCTGTGCCTGATGTAGAAAGCCATGTCCAAGCTGGAATCAATGCACATGCTGCACCTTGTACAATCTGAATGGCAGGGTGCTATGCACATGAGGGACCTGAACCCCAGCACTGACATACATAGGACAAGTTGTACTGCATTATCCATAACACAGAAGCCACCCCCACGCATGAGTAAACTACCAGTACAGGTTATCCATAGAGTCACTCGTTGATTCCCTCAACAGGAATCCTAATGAGTGGATGGGAGATGGTAGGTTTACCCTGGGTATCAATGTTATGTCACAGGTAGACAGAGGCACAGTATACTAAACAAGACATATGTCATGGCAAACTACACTTACAATGTGATGACGGACAAACACACTCTCCGACTAGCATTAGAAATGGCCTAGGGCACATCGGTAGTGTTTGCCAATGTACACCCATGTTGTGGAATACACTACTGATGTTGGATGAGGCTGTTGTAAGTAGTTCACATCTGAACATAATGCAACATGGTCAGATAGGTTCATAGGTACATAGGTTTATACTAGGCTATCTTCCCTAAGGCAGGTATAAGCCCAGCCCAGAATTTGTTGGTGTACACCACCCCTTATATGGAAACAGTACTGTGCCCATTATTTTGTCGTGCCTCTCTCCAGCAGTGACACAGTGATGATCCCCGGGGTAAACCTATGACCTCCCATCCACAGGTCAAGATACCTCTTGAACAGAGCCAGCAAGGTGCACTGCCTCACATGGACCGGGATTGTATTCCACAGCATAGGGAGTCTCCAAGTGATAACTCCATCCCTCCAACATATCCAACGTACATCCATGCTAAGGTGTAAGTCACTTGCACTAGTGGTTCAGGTGGATCTGCCGATTTTGAGGTGGAGCATGTCCATTAATTCCTGTTTGGACATGGCCTTGCATGTCAGGCACATGTCACCTCTAAGCAGACGGCATGTGACTGAATAGACCGGGAGTGTCTGCAATCTGGCAGCATATGACAGATGTTGGAGTTCCTTTATCCTTTTGGTGGGGGACATTCAGGTTCTCTCCAATTGCTGCAGATGTTGGGTGAGATACATCCAGAATAGGGCATTGTACTCGATCACCGGTCTGATAAGTGAAGAGTACAGGGGAACAATGACCCACTAGATCTGGATGTGAATTCCTTCCTGATCAGGTGGGCAATGTAGAAGGTCTTTCTAGCCACTTTAGCAACGTGAGTGTCCAAAGAATGGCGACTGTCAACCTGTGTCCACAGGTCCATGATAACCTCCTCTGTGCTTAGAGGATTGCCTCCTATATGGTAGCTTGGGGTTACCTTGCTTTTCCCGAAGGGTATGTCTACACATGTTGTGCAATTTGACTTCAGGCCATGGCTCTGGCACCAGCTATCAGTTTCCATGAGTCCCTTCTGAAGGATATCCATGTCTGATGCACTGTCCACTATGGCGCCCAGTGTGCAGTCATCTGCAAACTTTGTCAGCCAAAGTCCTCCCATGTTGGCCTGTACTTCTGAGAAGTACATGACAAACAATAGGGGGCCAAGGACTGAGCCCTGTGTGACACCACTTGTGACCAGCCTGGAGTCTAACATAGTGCCAGGAACTCTAACCCTGTGGGTCCCGTCCTTAAGCCAGTTTGCAACCCATCTTGTGACATATGGGTTTACATTTCAGTTGGTAGGGTTTTCTACAATACCTGAGTGGGGTATTGTGTTGAAAGTGTTTGCAAGGCCAAGGTAGGCTGTATGGACAGTTTTAATCTCCTTATTGCTGCCAGCTTTATTGTTCTCAGTTTTATCAAGTTTGTTTGTTTGGAGGTATTCTTTTCGTGGTTGTATGGACTGCCTTTCCCTCAACAATGGCCTAAGTGACCGTTTTGAAGATGTCAACCAAGTACAAAAGGCATGATCTGCCCTTGACCAAGCCAAACTGGGACGGGTACAATGTCTGCATGTCCCCTATATCTTTGTTTATGAGCTCAATTATGATCCTCTCCATAGCTTTGCAGACTAGACTTGTTAAGCTTATGGGGCAGTAATTACCAGGGTCTGTAGAGGCACCGCCTTTGTGCAGATGTGCACAACTGGACCCTAACCAGGCTGTTGTGCACACTATGGAAATGTAAAGCAGTGATAGGACTAAAGCCCAGGATACTGACCACCACAATGAAAGTACTGAACCACTACACTATACAGTACTACAGTGTTAGGTCAGTATGAACGGATGTTGACAATTGTGTGCAAAGTATCCCATGCAAAACCTGCAGGCACAGTATACTCCCTATTGTGTTCACACAAAAAGCATTTGGACAGTAACTACACAACATGGCACAGAACACACAACCATAAACTGGAGGTATTTGTTGAAGGTCACACTCATCCACAAATGTGATGGGCTGCAGAGGTCAACATATGGAAAGCCCACACTGGGCATGCTCACACACTTGACATCTTTCACACAACATGCCATGGGAAGGCTGAACTGGGCATGCTCACACACTTAGTCCAAATGTTACTCCTAGCAACTGTGAAGACACACCAGAGGATGCTCATTCCCCTTTCTAGACACTGATCATGTCAGCACCCTATAAGTATATCAGGAGAAAAGGAATCTCCCAGTAATCTGTATAGCGTGCTCCGCTAATGTGTCCGTCTCTAGTGTCATAACATAGTTAGGTAGGGGTTTGAATCCAGCAAGTGGCAAGTGTGTATGAAGGGGGTAAGTGTATATGAAAGGAACATCCCTTTTGGCAACTGGGAAAACACACCACAGGATGCTCATTCCACTTTCTAAACTCTGATGATGTCAGCACCCTATAAGTATATCAGGGGAAAAGAACTCTCCCAGTAATGCGAATAGCGAGCTTCGCTAATGCGTCTGTCTGTAGTGTCATAGCATAGTTAGGTAGGGGTTTGAATCCAGCAAGTGTGTGTGAAGGGGGGTAAGTGTGTATGAAAGGAACATCCCTTTTGGCAACTGGGAAAACACACTACAGGATGCTCGTTCCACTTTCTAAACTCTGATGATGTCAGCACCCTATAAGTATATCAGGGGAAAGGAAATCTCCCAGTAATGCGAATAGCGCGCTCTGCTAATGCATCCATCTCTAGTGTCATCACATAGTTAAGTAGGGGTTTGAGTCCAGCAAGTGTGTGTGACTGAAATATCCCTTTTGGCAACTGGGAAAACACACTACAGGATGCACATACCCCTTTCTAAACGATATCACAATTATTTATGGCTTTTGATTACAGACATGTCACGTGTGTTTTGCCCACACAGAATGCCCATGTGTGCGGGTTGTCCCTCACAATAATGCATGACATTGATTAAACCAGTTATGGCAATGCACACATGATGTATGTGTGTGCCAAATACACATATGTACCTGTGACCTTCAATAGTTACCATGTGTGATGCCTGCCACATGTGAATACATGGTATTTGCACAGGGTAACATTATGACTGTGGTCTTCTGTGCAGGTGCTGCATGTGGGATGTGTATATACAGTGTGAGATGTAGATGCTATCAGCCTAGTAGTGAGGGATACACACCTGGTCTGGGGCATATAGTCTACCTGTTGTTGATGAACAGGTGCTGCATGTTTTCACCTGTTGTGGGAGTGGTAAGACGTTATTCCATAGCAATGCAGTGACCGCATGCTAAGAACCATTCAGCTAGGGTGTTGTAGCTACAGTAATTCATTAGCATTCAGTAATATGTCAGAATCCCTGGTGAGGGTCTGATGCCAACCAAGGTCAGAGTTCTACCAGCCTGTGTCACTTGCTCAGTGATCCCTTCCATGTTCCCTATCATGTATCCCAGTGAGGGACATCCCACATCAGCTGTGGTGGCATGGACAATGACTGAGTCATATGTGTCCATGCATCTGACTGACCTGTATGCTTGTGTTATGTGGTGGACCACAGTGCCCCATGAGCATATCACTGTGACCTACACCTTGTCCAGCCTGGTGAGCATGTCCTCACTGTAATGGACAATAAAAGTACCTAACACAACTGCGGCAGTAGTGTTGTATAGCTGTACAGACTGTGCTTGTTTGGCACACAGGATTTGTGTGCTATGTGTTATGCATGCTGTGTGCAGGCCTAACGTATGCCTGTGTGCCAGCTGCAGAGATGTCTGCCAGTCATGCAGGATGCTATCCTTAGGCTCCACAACTGGCCCGGTGTGTTTCCATGCTTGTATTGCTGTCAGTGTAGGTCCACATCAGATTGGTATTGCTGTCACTGTAGTATTTCATGCCACCCGACAGGTTATGCCAGTACTGGGTTCAGAGTGCTTAGTCCACAGTTTGGCAATGTGTTTCCATCTCATACATGTGTTGTACATCCATGGGTAGGCGATAGGGTTGACTGTGTACATGTGGCAGCTGTGACATTACTACATGACACACATATTCCACAACTGTACCATAGAGGTGACTGACAACTGACCTTTGCACATGCTACCATAGTATTGAGATTGCATTGGTGATTAACAGCATATAGGGCCAATGGTGAACAAGATACATAGGTCTATAGGTTCATACAGGGATGTCTGCCCAGTGCATGTATCCACCTAGCCAGAATGTGTGTGGCTTTCAACATGCATTGTAAATCTGTCTTGCTATGCCCTTTTCCAAGGTTAGTATACTGTACCTCTGTCTCACAGTGACACATAAGTGATACCCAGGGTAACCCTACAATGTCACATCCAGTCATTAATATCACTCTTGAAGATAGTCACTGAGTCACTCTGCCTAACCTCTATTGGGATAATATTCCAGAATGAAGGGAGCCTCTGAGTTATGAATGTGCCCCTCCAGCATGTCCTATGTATATCACTCCTGAGGTTCAAGTCTTTCCAGTATGTATCCTGATGGGATCTGGATATTCTGAGGTGCAGCATGGCCATTAAGTGAGGGTTTGACATGGCTTTATATGTCAGGCACAGATTGCCTATGAAGAGGCAGTATGCCACTGAGTAGAGCTGCTGTTTCTTTAACCAGTCAGTATGTGGCATCTGTTTGAGCCCTTTGATCCTCTTGTCGAGGTACGTATGTGGTCTTTCCAGTTGCTGCAGGTGTCTGGTAAGGTGCATGCCGACAGGTTCATCATAGTCAATTATGGGCATGATGAGGGATGAGTAAAGGGGCACAATGTCCTCCCCTGATCTACATGTGGATCCCATCATGATGATGTGGCCCATATAAAATGTTTTCCTACCCACTTTGTCCATGTTGTTGTCAAATGGTATAATGCTATCAACCTGTGTACCCCAAGGTCCATAATTCCTTCGTCTGCACTTAATGGATTAACACATATGTGGTACTTTGTGGTCACTTTGTGTTTGACAAAGGGGATGACTATACGCTTTTTGTCATTCACCTTGAGGCCATGGCTGTGGCACAAGTCGTGTGTTTGCAAGAGGCCCTTTTGGAGGATGCGTGTGTTAGCTGGAGAGTTGATTATGGCGTCTGGTTTGCAGTCACCTGCGACATGCTCAGCCACAGTACTTCCATGTTGGCCTGTACCTATGATAAATATATAATGAACATGACCGCTCCCTGGGCTGAGCCTTGTGGGACACCACTTGTACCTGGTTGGAGGCTGACATGGCTCCAGCAATTCTAACCATGTGTGTTCTGCCCTTGAGCCACTGTGCAATATCCATAGTGACATAGGGGTTAATATGTACACTGGTGAGCTTCCCTAGAATGCACAAGTGGGGTATTGTATCAAAGGCTTATGCAAGGTCCAGGTAGGCTGTTTAGACCTCCTTCCCCTTGACAGTGGCCTTGGTGACTGTTTCAAAGAAATCAAACAGGTTTGAGAGGCAGGATCTGCCATTAACAAAGCCAAACTATGTATGGCGACATGTCTGTAGGTCCACAATATCTATATATGTGAGGTTCATGATGATCCTTGCCATAGCTTTGCAGACCAAGCTAGTCAGACATATGGGGCGAATAGTGTCCAGGATCCGTTAAGGCACCACCTGAATGTAAAGGGACCACTGTTGCTGTACGCCACTCTTTGGCCACATATCATGCAGTAAGGCTGGGATTGAACAGTAGTGTTATGTATGGGTGTAGCTCTTCTTGTGGTTCATGTAGGACACAGCCTGGGACACTGTCTGGTCCCATTGATTCAGTGTTTATTGCTTTGGGAAGGGCATCTCTTACCTGAGCATCTGTGATGTCAGGGGGGGCAGCACTCTGCTGCGAGACATATTTGCCCTTTTGGTGTGGTGGGGGGGGAGAAGGCAGCAGTGAACCTGTCCACTAGGATGATGGCAATGTCTGTGTGTTTTGTATTTCGTGTGACATCTTGGATTACCTCTGAGCATATCTGGGTAGTACCACCCAGGTTCCTAACATAACTACAGAAAGCCTTGTGATTATCCTCAGTGGGGTGTGGAATCTTCTCTCAAAGATGGCCTTAGACAATCGTATGGGTGCCTGTAGTTGTCTTCCAATACTCATCAGTGATGCCTTCACATTTTGGGAGTTTGTTGTATCATGTAGTGGCTTCATCCTTCTATTGTATAGTTTGTTTATGGCTGGTATCCGGCACACAGGACGTCTGCCTTTGGAGGATTGGGTCATGCTTTCATATGTGGTTTCATGATCCATGCATTCCTGAATGTGTCCATAGAATGCCTTTATACAGGTATCTGCAGTCTGGTCCATATTTTCAACAGGCCTGGGGCCTTTGAAGGTTTCCACATCATTTATGAGGGGTGTGAACATGCTTGACATGAGCTGTTGACTGACGTGCCACCCCCCAGACTGAGCAAGGTGAGGATCACATTTAGCTACCTGTCAGGTGATAGAATGTGCCACATAACACAGGCACACAGGTCACTCCACAGCAAGTACAACTATGAGGCAGTCATTGTCCATGCTGGTGCAAACAACCTGAGATGTACCTCCCTGGACCACATGGAAAGAGACACAGAGGAGCTCTTACAGCACCCTCTCAAACTCAGGACTCCCACACAGCCTTCATGCTCACACAGGAGAGTATAGATTTCTCTGCAAACACCATCATACTGGGTGACGTCAGCTACCCAAACATAGACTGTGAACATTACACAAGCCACAATACCCATGCTTTAGGGTTCCCATAGATCAGACATTCTTTAGTTATGGAACAGGTAATCAACCTTCCCACAAGAGGGGCAGATATACTAGACCTGATCATCACAAACATGAGTACAAAATGCTCACCACTGGAAGTATATCCCTCATTGTTGCAATCAAACCATATACTAATCACACTGGAGTACTGGATCCACCACATATGCAAACCTCAAACACATCGATGTGTGTGTGGGAAATGCCCCTATTAGCAACTGTGACAGTACAGTACAGGATGCAGATCCCCCTTTTGAAACACTGATGATGTCAGGACTCTATAACTATATTACCTGTATTAAAGTCCTCCAGTAGTTTGTATAGCACGCTCTGCTAATGCGTCTTTCTCCAGTGTCATAACATAGTTAGGTATGGGTTTGAATCCTGCAAAGGGGATGTATGTGTGTTAGTATGAGTGGGGTTTATGTGTGTGCATTATGCTGGGAGGGATAAGTCCCTTTTGCCAACTGGGAGAACGCACTACAGGGTGCACATCCCTCCTCCTACACACAGATGAAGTCAGCACCCTCTAAGTACAGCATTAGAAAAGATTTCTCCCACTAATGCAAATAGCACAGTCTGCTAATGTGTCTGCTTATACTGTCATAACACAGTTAGGTATGGGTTTGAATCTTGCAAATGGAAAGTATGTGTTTTACTGTGGGTGGGGTTAGTGTGTGTGTGCACAATGATGGGGGTGGGATGTGGCTTTTGCCAAATGGGGCTATGCACTGCAGGGTGCACATTACCCTTAACAAGCAGTGATGTTGACAGCACCCTATACAAACAAAACTACAAAAGAGAAGGTGGTGGTACCAATAACACATGTAAGGTAACACTTCTTCAAGTAATGTTCACAAAACGAAGTAGGATAAACGAAGAATTCTTTTACTCTATACAAACAACATGACAACAGACAACTGCCAGTACTCAGTATAGTGTTACATGCTACTGTAACACGCACATGTACCAGAATATACCTAGATAGTGTTTTGAAGCCTGAATGTGGCAAGTGTGTGGATGTGGGATGTGTCTGTGTGTGCATTTCCATATGGGAAACATGTTTGATGTGGCAATCAGGGTACCACAGTACCTGATGCACATTACACCTTTGAAATGATGAGCTTGCCTGCACCCTGTGAGTACAGGTAGAGAGGAGGAAATCGGTAGTAAACAACATAGTGCACTTCTCAAATGTGTACCTGTCATGTATTGACAGCTACTCATGTAGGGTAATAAATAATGGGAATGGCAGGTGAGCGTGTGCATGTGTGGGGGTAGCAGGGTGTGTATAAATGCATGTGTGACAGAACAGATACATATAGCTGAATCTACATAACAGCACATGATGCGCATTCCCGTAGTCAATGTTAGCATGTGATGGTGTGCAGCTGGTACACTTTGGTAAGTAGTATGGGTGCAGATAACAATTGAGGACATTCATACAGTTACTGCAGCCGGACTGCTGGGATATACACACAATCATAGTGGAACAGTGAACAGTTACCAACATGTTACTACTTATACACATCTATGTAGTCACCCTGTGCATCAGCAACGTGTTTACCTTTTCCTGCACCAATGTTGTAGTATGCAGGAGGTGGCACAGTGTCATCATATGCACAGGGTGTGGGTTAGGTATGCCCAAGCCAGCCACTGGTAACACCAATTGACATGTGTGTGTATGTGTGTTTGTGAGGGGCAGCAGTACAGGGTTGACCAGTGTTGGTGCAGTGTGTGTGTGTGTATGTGTTTGCCCTAGGTGTTAGATTTCTGCATGTGTGTAAGCACGCACACAGTCCCACATAATGGCTGCCATGTACAGGGTTTTGTGGACAGCCACAGACTGCACCTGTCAGGTCATCCAGATCAGTGTCTGTGGGCACTGACATGGTACCTGTGCCTGGCAGGGGTGCTACGGGTCGTATCCAGTACTAACCCAGACTGGGTACTGTCATCGGAAGCAGGGGTGTGTTGACTGGACACAGTTCCCTGTTGGGACTGTCCAGAGCCACGTGCATGTGGTCTCCTGGGGCGTCCTGATGACAGCACAGACCCAGCATTGCTGGGGCTGGTGCTGGCAGTTGAGGTGCATGAGTGGGCCTGTTGTCGTCCGCGGCCACTGCCAGCTGGTGCTGTTGCTGGCATACGGCCACGTCGACATCGCAAACGCACACCATCACCCTGGCCCATGGACATCTGGTTGTGGAGCAGCTGTTGTATGTCCCCACAATGTCTGTCAACGGCATCTGTGAGGTTACGGATAGCATTCACAATGGCACGCATGCCGTCTGTCATGGCTGTGCGACATGCTCTCATCTCCCTCAGACCCTGTCTTGTGTACCTTTCCATACATACCTGTGCCTGCATAACAGTCCGAAACATAGTGGAGGTTGACATACCTCCTTGGGCATGTCGGCCAGAGGCAGTACGGCCACGGATGCCCCCACGAGAACCCATGGGCGACTGTCTGCGTGGTACCATTGGCGGACCCTGCTCATGGCTGCCTTGTGGGGATGCATGTACCACAGGTACCACATTACCCTGATCTATGCCCACTGCATACTGTCCATCACCTAGGGACAATGGTGACAAAGGATGTAACGGTAGGATGACTGTGCGCATTGACGGGGTTGACAGCTGTGTACTGTCAATTGGCTGACCAATGGCGGACCCAGACACACCTTCCTGCACCATTACAGACATTTCATCATCATCAGTACCTGGGGCACAAGATTCAGGTTCCCTGCTGCAGGTCACCAGAGCAGCAACAGAACCTACGGGAGGAAAACAGGGAACACAGATTACAGTCTCAACACATATTTGACAGAGATGCACTTCAATACTAATGCACACATTCAGAAATGGACACATGCACTCATGGACACAAACACACATGCACACATGGGCACAGGCACACTCGCACACATGCACACCCCACAGTAAACACACACATCAGTACTGTGTTACACTACTCTCAATATTGTTAAACTGGGTCTTGCAGGTATTATTAAACACACTCACCAGCATGTATACTACAGAGTTACACTACTCTTACTAGTATTATAAATTGTTTTTCAGGTAATGTTAAACACACTCACCAGCATGTATGGCCTGCTTCGCTGCTAGATGGGAGGGACCTGGAAGTATGAAGAGAGTAATGTCAGTGGGCACAAGTGTGCCATTTGTTTTGCACATGATACAGTACAGTAGTACACTAGTTCCCTTATACACATCAGCTGCTCATAATGTCTGTATCACACATGCACAATTACATATCATGATGACAGATACATACCACATGCACACCTTATGCGTGCATGAAGTAACAGTGTACAGAACAGTCATATGTACATACCAGGAGTTAACTTTAATCTCACCCTTACCTCTCATCAAACAACAACTCAAACTGTACTTCCAAAACCACTGGCTTTGTTCTTGTAGTACTCCAGGCTAACGTCCCTCTCCCCACCCTCTCTTTACCTTAAACCCCTCATTGTGCATAAAAACTAGCTTCTACCCTGTTTCTTTCCCCTTGATGTCCTTCTATGCTCTGACCTACGTCTCCCATCCCTCCCACCTCCTCTTGACTGTCTTCCTTCTTTTCCTCACTTCCCTTCTTGACTCCTGCCTCTTCCCTATTATTTTATCTTTCATACTCCTTCTACTTCTCTACCCTTCTGAGCTTTAACTATTATCTATATGGCTTTTGCCTTATTGCATAACCGTTATGTTTTAGGTAGAATTGCTTTGAAACCGACAGTACATTGTGTATGACTTTAAACTGTTTGAGTTCCTTAAATGTATGTTGATTTAATTAATACGCTGGTGTATATTTCTATTATGTTGGATGTCTGTATTAACAACTTGTCTGTCTGCCTTTATTATGTTATGTGTGGAGCTTTTCTCCCCAGGCCTCTACTGAAAATGGACATATATCCAGCTAGACTATCTCGGTCAACAAATGTAAAAGTAATAACAATAAATAAATATGGCGTCTTACCTGCACGCTCGGTGTCTTGCTTCTGTGTGGATCCAACCTCCATCATGATGCATGACTGTTGTAGTTGTTGTTCTGGGGCTGGATCCACAACACTTAGCAGTAGCCCCTCCTGTCTGGTGAGGGGGGGATGTGTGGCCACCCCCTCACCTGTGGCAACCTGTTGCCTGCGGATATCTGCAGCACGCTGGTGGACATTTCTAATCAAATCACTGCAGTGATGTCTCACCTGCTCATATGTCCTATCATGCATGCCAACATCATTTATCCTGCTAACAAGACTTTGCCACAGTGCAGACCTCTCCTGCTGATTCTGGGTGGTGCGTGAGAACAGGATGGCATAGTCACGCACCAGGCTCTGGTGGATCACTTCATCCTCTGCAGCAGAATATGCGGGGTTCCTTTTTGGAGCCATGTTCCCCTGGAAAGGTACACAAACAGGTTATCAGCATAGTATCTCAGCAATACATGGTACACATTCTATACAAGGAGTATTAAATCGTACTTATTACTGCTTGGTTGTAACTTGATTAAAGTGTAGCTATCATTCTAAGTCATTTGGACTAAGCACTTGGCCTTCAGACCAGTTGTTTTACATTAGGGAGATTTGTGGCAAGCACTGTGGTGGCAGGACACATATCTTTCATCCTTTGAAGTTGGGAACTGATGATTGAGAGCCCAGTGTCCAAGTGTATTAGTTCCGGTATAGGCAGTTGGCCTTCAGGCCAGTTATTTAACATTAACAAGGTTTGTGGTCTGCACTCTTGTGTGACAATAGGCTGTACTCTACCATTCATAGCTGGGGACATCTGGTTTCAGGTTTATAGTGCCTGCATATTTGAGCTGTATCTTACTGACATTGGTACACCTTGTTTGCTGTAGCAAACACTACATCCAGGCCTCCTGAATCTAGCTTTGTTTATATGCTTGCTATTTGTTAGCTTGTTATTTCACTGGTACGCTACTTCCACATATTACACAGCTTCTCAACACTTCTGTGACTCACTACTGATATCTGCATTGCTTACTGTACGTATTTCCATGTTACACATGACAGCAAGTGACTGCTTGTCATTGTTGCATTTACTTAATTGTGACACATTGCACTTAGGTTACCTGGCACTTGCTCACTGAAGCTATTATATCAGTCAGCAGTAGTAGGTAATATAAGTACACCCTCACTCCCCACTGGATCTTGTTTTCAATTATTACGGTATTCACAATAGTATTCTAGCATGTCTAAAGGTCAGTTGTCAGTCTCCTCCCCAGTCCAGCTGGTGAGTGTGGTAATCCAGAGACAATGTTAGAACAGCTGCATGTACACAGACAACCCCCTCCTCCTAACAACAAATTCAAACTCATGTGAGTGATGCAACCATATACCAAACTGGAGGCTAGGCTCTCTCTACTCAATACTGCCATAACCAGTCAGGTGGAGAAGGAAACCACACTCACTACACTTCCAGTCTCACATAGACCTACCACGACAGCAGAACTAACACATGATCACACATGAACATACTCGTAGGCTCGGACTACAGGTCTGCCTACGCAGCAGAGACCTCCTAAGCAGACACTCAAGCAACCACTACCAAGGAAATAAACACGTGCAACACATATCACACAAAGCCAATGTGCTGAACACTCACAGCCATTAACAGTAAACAACACACCTCATACACCTGTACTAGGTGCCTCTATCATCAGGCACACTGACATCACGTTCACCAGGCTTAACGAGGTGAGGGTCACAGTGTGCAGCCTGTTGGGCACTACAACCCGCCGTATAACACAAACACTCAAGTAACTCCAAGGCAAGTACAGGTATGACTCAGTCAATGTCCATGCTGGTGTGAATGACCTGACACATACCTCCCTGGAATACATGACATGAGACAGTATGGAGCTCTCTGAGCATGTAGCCCAAGACAGTTTGACTCTGACCTTGAGTAGCATCTTACCCTCACCAAGAACGATGCCACAATATCAAGGCACGATGATCCCTTCCAACAATTGACTGACATACTGGTGTCATTCACAGGTGTGCCAATGCCTGTCATTGTGGGGTGGTATGCTTTGCTAGGGACAGCTTGCACCTGTCAACCCTGGCCTATTGGATTTTGGCGGAGGCTCTTGCTACACCCATAGTGCCTGTATTAGGCAAGGCTCATAAGGCAAACCCACATCCATTTGTATCACAAAGGATGAGGAAGTAAGAGTGATGCTACTCAACACCAGAAGTCTAGACCTCAGGATACACGCACTCAAAACCCTACGTAGCATTATGGACATCGATATCTGTGCAGTAACATAAACCTGTTTCAGGTTTCCCAGGAGCACACCAGCACTACCAAGTTATAGCTGTTACCATTCTTGTCGGCCCCAACACTTGAACAAAGGAGGGGGAGTATCAATATTCAACGCGGATTCCCACACCTCCACATTGGTGGCAAAGTACCACATAGGTGTTAGGCCATTGAGTACAGAAGACGTAATTGGGGACCTGGGGAACAAACATGATAGCAGTCTGTCATTTGTCAACCACATGGCCAACATGGATTGAAAGACATGTTATATAGCCCAGCTAATCATGAGGGATTCACATGTATGGCAGGGGAGGTCATTGTGCCTCTTTACTCATCCATCATCAGGCCTATAATTGCATAATGCACCTTTTGGGATGTACCTAACCAGACACCTACAGCAACTGGTACAGGACAACAGTACCTCATCAAGAGGATGACATGGCTCAAGCAGATGTCATATGCTGCCCACTTAAAGGAAATCCAGCTGGACTCAGTGGCATACTACCTGTTCAGAGGCAATCTGTGCGTGCCATATACAGCCATGTCCTAACCAGCAGTAATGAACATGCTGCACCTCAGGAAATCAGAGCCCCATACAGCCACATGCTCAGGAGACCTGAACCTCAGCACTGACATAAATAGGACATGCTGGAGGGGCATATTCCTAACCAAGAGGCTCCCTTCACTCTGTAATGAACTCACACTACAGGTTAGGCAGAGTCCCTCATTGACTCTCTTCCATAGGAATCTGGATGAGTGGATGGAGATCATAGTTGTACCCCAGGTATCACTTCTATGTCACTGTTTGACAGAGGCACAGTATACTAACGTCGGACAAGGGCATAGCAGCATAACTTGTAATTGGGTGGTGAAAGACAAACACATTCTACTAGGCTTATCAATGCCCTAGGGCAAATAGCCTAGTATGAACCTATGAACCTATGTGTACTGCTATAGTACTTCTGCCATATGTTGCATGTGTGTGTGTTGTGGGGGATGCACAGGTAATGGCCAGATATTTCTGCACAGGCGACACGTCTGAAACACTCTGGGTGTTCATCCCTACATACTGGATGTGTGTTGCCATCCAACCCTGTGATGTGGACACACATTACTCAGCCTGGATATACATATCCCAACAACACCACAAGCACAGTACACTACCTTGCTATGTATGCATGTAATTACACAGTTATTCACTAGTTATGCCTGTGATGCTATCCATGCAGCCCATTGAGCCAGTGGAAGCCACAACACACACTGCTGGCCCCTTTGCATATGCTTACCACAGACATCCCACATACTGCATGTACTGTGCACACACATATCTAACCCAGAACATATGCACACCACTTATTTATCCTGTCCAGTGGACTATAGATACAGGCACATTGTATAACAATAGCAGGAGGCTACTGCAGCACAGGGCAGATTCAAATGAAGGCAAGGCATCTGTGGTCATCAGTGTTAAGATGCTTCACATTCACCAAATGCACAGATATTGGCAACATTGTTGCAGACAGTTTAGGTGCACGTACTCCCCCATTCTCCTACACATGCGATATTAGTTATCACAGATGACTGTAACCTCCCTATCCTCTCACATGTCCAGGTGAGGGCCACCCTCAACATTGCAGAACACATAGCATCACTGTTACGAAATGGTATCCCTGGATGTGTGCTACGTTCACCCCTGGAGGACATAGCACCACATGACAGTCTGATATTAATCCCTGGCCATACTACAGGATATGTACCTGAACAGTGCCATACATACACAGTGGTCCCACACCAATGAGGAGTAACCTCTACTGACCCTGGTAACTACTGCATCATATGCACAACTGGCCTTGTGTTCTAAGCTATGGAAGTTTCAAGTATGGGCAACATGTACAGCAATATTACATATGTATATATTTCAGGACTATGTACACACAACCTATCTCATGGACATAGCTATAGATAGTGAACTATGATACATTTGGAGGTGTCACAGTAAACACAGTATTAACCTGCTACTTTGCATTACCTGTGTTTGTGGCAGCTGTTGCTGTGTCAGTGGTGCTGCTTGCTGCTTGGTGTTTGCTGCTGCTGCTGCTGCTGGTTTTGCTGCTGGCTGTCTGTATATTTTTTTATTTCTCTCTCTGTCTCTCTCTCTCTCTCTCTCTCTTTCTCATTAGGTTTGTGCAATGACTGTATTGCATGTGTGGAGTGTGGGTACTGAATGCTTTTGTAGGTATCTGCATAGGTCCATGTGATGGCCTCTGCACCAATTGTAAGGCAGCATTGGCTAATTGCATATAGCCAGTTGTGTACTGATTGCAAGTCTCACTGTGATTTCAGGACAGTGCTATAAAAGGGTATGTGAGATAGGCGTTGCCCTTTCAGATTGTAAGGGCATGGACCATGCTGGTATGCTGTTGGAAAATGTTCTGTGAGTGTGAAGGTTAGTACATCTCTCATGCTTCATGCTGTGTTGTGAATTCAGGTTTTAGCATTTCTCCCACCTGTTCCCTGTAGTGAGTGTGTATGCATACTGACGCCTACGACTATATTTCATATGTATTGCTATATATACATATGTGTACATATACATACTTTCATATATGTACATTAGCTGACAATATTGGGTACAAGCTAACAATTTGCAGGGCTGTGTCTGTTAACACTACACTAGTATGGGAATCCAGTAATTGGGACAGTGAAAGTCTGCCTGACATGCTTTAGGTAGTACACATACTATATTGCCTTTATCTTCATTCCTACTATTACATGTTCCACTTATTTAGCACTATATTCCTGTATGAGAGTCATGTCTTGCTGGTAGGTCATACAGACTAGTGTTACAATGGTCTTGTGGTAGGGCCTACTAGTATGCTTGTATTTTGATTTCAAATTGAGTACAGGGTCTATCAATCAAAGTGCTGAAGCCACCTTTAAGCAGTTAAAAGGGTTAGTAGGTCTCACAGGGGTCAGGCTGTGTTGCAGATTCTGGCTGCTGCATTTATCTTCACTGTTTCCTGTAGTGAGTGTGTATGGATACTGACACCTACGACTATATTTCATATGTATTACTATATATTTATATATATGTATGTGTACATATACATACCTTCTTATGTGTACATTACCTTACATTATTATGTACAAGCTAACAATTAGCAGGGCTGTTTCTGTTAACACTGAACTAGTGCGGGAATCCAGTAATTCGGCCATTACAACTCTACCTGAAATGCTTTGGGTAGTACACCTCCAATATTGCCTTTATATTGATTACTACTATTACATGTTATATTTATTTTAGCACTATGTTCTCATATGGCAGTCATGACTTAGTGGTAGGTCATACAGACTAATATTACCAAGGTCCTGGGTTCGAGACTGGCAGTGGGAATTTGTTTTTCTTTCCAGGTTTTCAAAATGAGTACAGGACCTGTCAATCAAAGTGCCATAAAGGCACTTTTAAGCACTTAAAACCAGGTCTGCGCTGCTTATGCCAGAGCTCACGCATGCGCTGGCGGTGAGCTCACAAGACACAAGACACCCGCTATTTTCTTTGAAAGAAAAGAAAAAGGGGTGACAGGAAAGTGGTAAAAAGGGGTCACAAAGAGGGTAAGACAGTAGGGAAACAAGCGTGGATTTGCAGGAAGGATGTGGGTAAGGCCCATAGATGCCCATGTCTTTAGCAGCAACAGCTGTGTATTTCTATGTATTTTGGTGGGACATTTGAAACCTTCCACCCCTGAGAGAGGTGTCAGGACAACATTAATATTTGTTGTAAAGCCAATTGTAATTAACAGTTTCAATGTCCAGCGGACATGTGTGCGACATGGACAGCTATGTATGGGGCGTAATTTTTTTGTGGGTACAGAGTGCCCTTTTTTTTTTCAGGTGAGAGTGGTATGTCAGGTGAAGGAAGTCGGTATAGCTGGGGAGGTAGGCTGGGTAGGTTAACAGACAAGACAGACAAGACGGATACAGGGGCGGTGTATGACACAAGTGGGGGGGGTTACACAATTGACGGGGACGGAGGTTGGGATATCCAAGGCGCATGAGCCCACAGATGGCAACAGTGGAACTGATATCCCCACCCATAGGCAGTTGCCACTGTTTCTTCACAGCCCAGGATGGGGCTGTGCTGGGGGCTGTGCAGGCGGGACAATGGGCATGCCCGTAAGCTGTGCCACCCCAGCCTCGAGCTGGCGTAGGGGCCCAAGAACAGAGTTTTGGATCTCCCTTCGCACCACAGACCGGACACCTTGGAGGGTGAGTGGACGTACTCCTCCGGCCACGCTTGCAGAGGGGGGACGGGCCCCATCCCCTGCAGCGCTTCCACCCAAAGGTGGCACAGGGCCACCGGAGGAGGGTCCAGCCTGGGCACTAGTGCCAGGTGCAGTCGCCAGCTGAGGTGGGAGAGGTGGGTCCGCTGGGACCTGCCTTCCCAAGTGTTCTAGGTTTGTGGGTATGTTATGTTAGTTTGGGTTAGTGGCATATTATTCCATTCCAATTAGTTGTAACAGCATGCATTGGTATTCCCATTAAACAAACACCCAGATATTAACACCATTGAACAACGGGCATTTCAATATCACATGCATTATTTGAACGGAAATACACAATCAAACAACATGCAGGGTTGATTAATGGCAACAGGCCATCAGGTTTGCAGGTATGAACAGGGCACATGCACAAACAGACATGCATATATTTGTGAACAGGACAAATGTCCATGGTTAATGAAATGTTCACATACCAATATTTAGTGAGTGTTTTAATTTGCAATTATAGGGTGGGGGGAGGAAGAAAATGATGACACATTCATAAGTTATACATTGATATACATTTGTAATAGGTACACAATTAACTTGAGGCTGATGTTTCAAAATGATTTTTATTTGACTGTCATGCTAGACCTGTTACAGATACATCACTATCCTAGTTATTTTGAATTTGATCAGATATATCATCCTGCTACACTTCGATGACAGGACAGGGGACAACTATGGCTGTTTAGTTTGTCAGACAATCATTCATTCTATCTGCAAATTGTTTACTGTCATCACCATATACAGATTCTGGCTTAAACATTCAAGATTCAGACACACTGAAATCAGTTTGGGATGTTAATTTGTAATTCCCACATGCATTTAGTTCTGTGGAGACACACTGAGGCTTATATATTCGGGGGTTATTACTACTTTATTTATTGATACATGACCCTTTCTATCACTCTCACACATCCTGCAATTTCACAGTTCAGGTTGGTACTTCTAGGCTTTGTTCACATATTAGACCTGTGGTGATTCAAACACTTTCCAGCAGCCTCACTTCTGTCATGATTCAGCATTTCAACAGGGGATATATCTCACATGTGATTACCTCGGATTCTGAAGCTGTACTCTTGAGTCTACTGCAGGTTATACTATATTTAATTAATGGTGGGACATCTGTATTACAGCACTATTTATTTCTATCAATTATATTTCCAGTTACACTTGCATATTGCTGAACTTGTTGCAGCCATACCTGCAGACTTTCACTTCTTGCTTGCACATTATATTTCTTTTAATCAATACAGTGCAGTGTTCTGATACGTGCTACACTATAATATTTATTTACAAGTACTATGTGGGGTTACTAACCTGCATGGTGGCGCAGCCGCACCAGCCTGCGGTCATGCACCCTTCGGTTTGCAGAGCAGACACCTGCAGCTGTAATACAAAACAAGTAATATTGGAATACACATCTCCATGGTATCAGCTAGTTGAATTCCTTACATACATAAGTAAAATGTAACTTACTCAGTAGTGGGGCGTTGGGCGTATCCCGGGCCACCTGAATCCATTGGGTCAACTGGTCTTGCTTACGCCCCTTCAGGTCCGCATGGTGGTGATGGACCTGCTCACCAGTGTGTGGAATGCCAGTAGCACTGGTCAGATCATGAGCCAACTGGTCCCATGCCTCCGCCCTGTACGCTCCCCATGAGACCTGGCCCTGCATGAGTTGGGCCTCATGATGGTGAACTAGGAGCCAGACCATGTATCTGGACTCCTCAACGCCCCACCGCTGTGCTCGAAAGCAACGTCCCTCCCCTACTCCACTCATTCTGCCTGCAGGTCTGTTCTACAATCGGTTATGCTGTGTATTCCCGCCTATGGGGCTTATATATGCCGATTTTCCCGCACATTTCTATGATTGGCTGTTTTGGAATTGTATCTACTTCACAGAAACTGCTTTATCTTGCTCCATTCTGGATTATATCCTATCTATATGCTATGTCTGCATTTCTAAGTACTGCTGTCATGGCTTAGTGGTTTAGTACCTTGACTCTAGTGCATGGTATCCTGGGTTCGTATCTGACCACTGATTTTTAATTTTCAAGACTGTCTAGAAATGAGTTGAGGACCTGTCAATCAAACATAACAAAAGCACTTTTAAGCACCTAAAACCAGGTCTGCGCTCGTTTGCGCGGAGCTAACGCATGCGCACTGGCAGTTAGCTTGTGGGAGCGGCGCGCAAACGGTGTGCGCTGGGATAAACCTTAATTGGCTGGTGACACACATGTTAATCTGAGCACAGCTAGTTGAACACAGTTTGAGCTTGTTAAAACAGTGCTTAGCTACGGGCAAGCAATTTGCAGCTTTTTAAACACTACTCAACTACAAGCACTCTGTCTCACTGCAGCTTAGCTATCAGTACATTTATAAATATTTTTATTATTGTGTTACTTCAAAATACATGCTCCATGTCATTCCATTTTACAAAAGGGTATACTTTTACATTTGTACAATACTGTCAGGGGCCTTTTTAGTGTTTATTTACGAAAAAAAAAAAGGTTGTTGTGTGGGCTCGAACCCTGCCTGCCTACTCTTATGCCGGCAACTCTACCGCTAAGCAATTTCTTCCTGGCTTACTTTGCATATTTAGTTCTCATATCCTTCTCCACTGCCTGCTAACTTTAATTGCGCTTGTATCACACCCGCGCACACGAGCGCACACAGTAGCACACATTTACGGGGTTTAAAAAAAATAAAACAGTTTTTATTTTCATTTTATAGCATCTGTTCACTTTGTACACTGATGGTCTGTGGGGGAATGTGTTGTGTAGTGTGTTTATTTACATTTCCATGGCCTCTCTCGTGGCTGTTTACTTTCAGCCATTCTACACTTCCGGGGGCGTGTCCGCATGCAGGGCTTAGCCTACGGACACGCCCCCTACTCTCTTACATGGACCGTGTAAGAGTTACAGTGTGATTCAGCATGCCTCATGCACCTCATGCATATGCATGACATGCTGACATCATACCGTTTAACTGCAGCCTCCGTGTAAAAGTTATAACTCTTACACGGAGGCTTCCTGAATCTGGCCCTCTGTCTTTTAGTTTATGGTCAGCTTTGCCCACATAAAATAACTGACATTGGGCCACGTAAACTACTGTCTTTGAGTTGCATGTAAATTTCCTTCTTATACAGTATTTTTTGTTGTTGACCTGAAATGTTTGTCCAGTCGCCATGTGCCTGCAATAGTTGCACATGCCACAGGTAAACATACCTGGGTTTTTAACTGTTAGGCTTCTACTAGTTTCCAATAAACTTTTTAAAGTCCTACCTCTCTTAAAAATGGTCTGTGGAGGGTTCTTGAAGTCATTTGTTAAGGATGTTTGTCTTGTCAGCAGGGTCCAGTTTTTATAAATAATGTTCCTGAAGTCCAGGGCATTCAAATTAAATTTTGTAATGAAGGTGTTCATCTCTTGATGTTTGTTGTTGTTATCACTACTATTGTTGTTACTACATCTAACTTGTCCTGTTTCGATGTCACAAAGGTTGGAGTTACTACTAACAAAAGATGCCCTTTGTTGTAAAATCGGCCTATATGTCCCATCTTCTCTTTTTCTTTTGACTTCTCTGATTAAGTCTATGATCAAAGTGTCTGGATAGACTCGCTTTAAGAACATATTTCTTAAGTTGTCGCACTCTTGTTAAAAGTTGCCATCCATTGTCAGCATTCTGGCTGCTCTAACCAAATGGCCTTTTACCACTGAGCACTTCTGGTGAAATGGGTGGCAACTAGAAAAATGCAAGAATACATCTGAGTATGTCTCTTTTCTAAAGATTTGGCTACGTACCTGCCTTGGAGCCTGCCTTTCTTAATTTCAATGTCTAAGTAGGCTATAGTATCCTGACTGAAGTTATATGTGAACTGCAGGAACTCAGTGGTACTGTTTAAGTAGTCCACTAATTCTTTTGCTGTGATAACATCCCCTTCGATAATCAAAAAGATATCATCCAAGAATCTTGTGTAAAAATATATCTTTTCATTGATCTGTAAGGTCTTTTTAATATACTCCTGTTCCCAGTAGGCCATTACATGGCCTAGATCAACTTATCCACACCGCCACCAGGGGCAACAATATCCTAGACCTAGTATTACCAACATGAGTGACCGGTGTTCCACACCTGAAGTCATCTCCTCATTGGTCAAATCTGACCATAAGCTAATCACCCTAGATATCCACATCCCACCCCCACCCCCCATTATGGAAACCATGGCAAAAAATTTCTCCAAAGCCAACTTCATGCTTCTTAAGATAGAAGTCTTGAACTTCATGACATCCATGCAGATGGACAATACAGTTACGACTGCTGAATCCTACACAAATGCACTCTATAAGCACTTACACAAGTGCATGGATCATGCTATCCCAAACAGAACCAAGACACTACCCTCCAAAAAAAAGAAACTAATCTGGTGGTCCCTGCCATAAAAATACTCTACAACAGAAGGAAGAAACTGTTGCAAAAGAGAGTAAAATCCCATGAGTGGAGGAGCTCCCTGGTCAGCTTCAGTAAGAAGCTGAGATCCCTTATAAGATACTCCAAAGCTAGCTACAAAAACGACATCACCACTGATTCTAGGGACAACCACAAAGCATTCTATAGCTGTGTCAAGAATCTCAATGGCAACATCCAAATCTGCTGTGATTTACAGCACAATGGCATGAAAATTATAGAACCAACTGATATTGCCAACATCCTGGCAGATAGGTTTAGTGCTAACATCACCCCCCTTTCACCCCCCTAAAGGGCCCATATCTATACAGGAAGAATGCAGAGTCCTTGTAATCACAACTACACAGGTAAAAGCTGCACTCTCTAAAGCCAAAAGCACAGCATCTATGGAACCGGACAACATCCCAGGCTGCACTTTACATGAACTTTAGAACAAACTGGCTCCCCACTTAAGCACCATGTTCAATCATAGCCTCATGTCAGGCTTTGTGCCTACTGAATGGCACACAGCAACAGTTATCCCACTCCACAAAGGGGGAGCCACCATTGATCCTGGGAAGTATTGTGCCTATTAGCCTGACGAGCCTGGTCTGTAAGGCCATGGAAGTATCATGATGGAACTCATAAACAAAGATATTTGTGATGTCCAAACTCTGGACCCAACCCAGTTTGGGTTTGTGAAAGGCAGATCATGCCTCCTGAACCTGCCTGACTTCTTTGAGGCAGTCACCAAAGCCACAGACAAAGGTAAGGTGGATCACACAGCCTATCTTGACCTCGCCAAGGCTTTCGACACCATCCCCCATTCTGAAATTATAGCTAAACTCACTAAACTAGGTATAAATCCCTACATCACAAGATGGGTTGCCAAATGGCTCACTGACAGAACCCACACTGTAAAAGTTGCAGACTCCAAATCTGACTTCAAACCAGGGACAAGTGGAGTACCACAGGGTTCAGTCCTGGAACCTCTCTTGTTTGGTATCTACTTCTCTGAAGTACAGGCTAACAGAGAATGTCTCTGGCTAATGAAGTTTGCAGATGACTGCAAACTAGGAGCCATAACTGAACCCTCAAATGATGTGGACATACTACAGAAGGGCCTCACTGAGACAGATGCCTGGTGTCAGAGCCATGGCCTCAAGCTCAGTGCCAAAATGTGCATTGTCATCCCCTTTGGTAAAAACTCTGTACCCATGAACTACCATGTAGGTGGCAGTCTACTTAATGCTGAATGTGTGATAAGAGACCTTGAGACCCAGGTGGACAGTAGTTTCTTCTTTGATAATCACATTGTCACAGTAAACAAGTCGGGTGGCAGCATAACCAATGCAGACCAGTAAAAGCCAAAAAGATTTAATAAGATTAAGCGTTTTTCTTTTGCTCTGTCAGCAAACTTCTTCAGACAACAAAAGTAATCACATTGTAAGTATATATACATTTCGCTCTGGGTTAATTAGTTGATTAATCAATTAACTTACAGAGGCAACCAACTTCTCTAATTACAGAGCCATCCAATGACAATAGTAAAATACTTATACAAAAATACTAAACAGCATTCGCAACCAAATAGTGGTAGTAATAAATCTAAGAATAAAAGGAAATTCTAATAATACTAATAGTTATGGTAATAGTTGATATAAAAAATAGTAGATATAGGAAAAACTATATATCTATATATATTATTTATATATACTAAATAACATATATCGATATGTGTCTTTTTTGTATATAGAACATTTTTTATATATAAGTAAAACCATACTAGAGTAGATTTCAGTGTGAACATTCAATATAAATAAATCAAACATTTATCAACATTCACTTTACAGCTTCTCCTATCTAAAATATGTTTATGTCTAATTCATGTTAAAACCAGATGTATATAAAAATGAATAATAATTAAAATAATCTGACATTCTATATTAATATATTTTCCTAAATTCATCTTTTTAGACTTTTAAGCTTTAACACACTGCTCAAACTACAGGCCTCATTTATACCTGGTAGATTATATGCATTGTCTAATCTGCCAGAATAGTTCTGGCATTTTATATCGGTAAGACGGAGAGGAGACTCCGTGACCGTATGTATGAACACTCATATGCCATTAGCAGGAACAGACAAGACAATGCCCTAGCTAAACATGTGGCAGAATTTTCTGGACATCAGTTCAGATTTTTAGTTAAAGACCAGCCAGAGCTCAATGTTAGAGGTGGTCCTGCACCATTGCAACTCGAAGAGCTGGAACTATTCTGGCAGATTAGACTTAATGCATATAATCTACCAGGTATAAATGAGACCTGTAGTTTGAGCAGTGTGTTAAAGCTTAAAAGTCTAAAAAGATGAATTTAGGAAAATATATTAATATAGAATGTCAGATTATTTTAATTAATTATTATTCATTTTTATATACATCTGGTTTTAACATGAATTAGACATAAACATATTTTAGATAGGAGAAGCTGTAAAGTGAATGTTGATAAATGTTTGATTTATTTATATTGAATGTTCACACTGAAATCTATTCTAGTATGGTTTTACTTGTATATAAAAAATGTTCTATATACAAAAAAGACACATATCGATATATGTTATTTAGTATATATAAATAATATATATAGATATATAGTTTTTCCTATATCTATTATTTTTTATATCAACTATTACCATAACTATTAGTATTATTAGAATTTCCCTTTATTCTTAGATTTATTACTACCACTATTTGGTTGTGAATGCTGTTTAGTATTTTTGCATAAGTATTTTACTATTGTCAGTGGATGGCTCTGTAATTAGAGAAGTTGGTTGCCTCTGTAAGTTAATTGATTAATCAACTAATTAACCCAGAGCGAAATGTATATATACTTACAATGTGATTACTTTTGTTGTCTGAAGAAGTTTGCTGGCAGAGCAAACGAAAAGCGCTTAATCTTATTAAATCTTTTTGGCTTTTACTGGTCTGCATTGGTTTTGCTGCTACCTGACTTGTTTACTAGTTTAGTTTTGTGTTCACATTTTTTTTGACATCGTCACAGTAGTCAGGAAATCCTTCTACATGGCACACCTCATCACTAAAGGGTTCTCATCCAGGAAAAAAGAGGTCATTGTTTCCCTCTACTCGACACTCATTAGACCCATTATAGAGTACAACACCCCTTTTGGAATGTACCTCACAAGACATCTGCAGCAGCTGGAAAGGCCACAGAAGTACCTCACAAAGAGAATTACTGGCCTCAAACAGATGCCCTACACTGACTGTTTCAAAAAACGAATGCTTTACTCCGTAGCATATAGCCTACTTCGACGTGATCTCTGCCTAACATATAAAGCTATGTCAAACCCAGAGCTGTTGGACATATTACACTTAAAGAAATCCCAATCCCTCTGAGCTACACGCTCTAGGGACCTAAACCTTGTCACCACAATAAACAGGATATGCCGGAGGGATAGATTCCTGTCCCAGAGACTTCCCATACTCTGGAATAAGCTACCCATCTATGTCCATCAAACGTCCTCATTAGCGCTCTTCAAGAAAAATCTTGATGAGTGAATAGGAAATAGGAAATACACCCTGGGGATCACTTCTGTGGCTCTGCTCAACAAGGGCACAGGAAAATAACTTTCTTGGGTGGCGTAAGCCAGGGAACCTTGTTGGCTAGGCTTACTTAGGCCCTTGGGCCGATAGCCTTGTACCTACCTATGAACCTTTGAACCTATGAATCCGTAATATTAATAAGTATGACAATAAAAGCAAATAGAAAATCCTTGAATGTGAACATCTTATAATGTAAAAAATTTTCATGTATACTCAATGCATAATAACTTAAAAATGTTTTTGGAAATATTCGCTAAGGGGGTTTTACATCGTTCAAAGCCTATAACCAGCATTCAAATACACTTTGCTCTTTTTTTCAAAATACTAGAAACAGAAATAGTGTCATTAATGCCAGGTCTCACTCTGGCATTAGTCTCAACTGCCATTCCATTTCCTTGACCTGCAGATCCAGGTCAAGTTCTCCTCCTCTGATA
Source organism: Protopterus annectens (assembly GCF_019279795.1). NCBI lineage: Eukaryota > Metazoa > Chordata > Ceratodontiformes > Protopteridae > Protopterus > Protopterus annectens. The sequence continues at coordinate 1,066,917,805 of NC_056744.1, read as the reverse complement.
CTGGCCATCCCTCTACCAATGACAAAAAATATACATTTTTTTAAAATTAACACATTCCATGCTGTGCATGTAGAGAGCACTTGTCAACTTTGCATTTCTAGTGGCCCTATTATGCTCAATAATCCTGTCATGCAGTCTTCTGACAGTCTTACCTATATAAAATGCAGGACATAAATGCAAGTAGCAATATAAACAACACATTTAGTGTTGCAGTTGCATTCCTACCATGCAAATCCACATATGGTCCATCATTAATTAATCTGCAGATCGAGCAAAATCCATTTTAGATACATAATTGCTTTTAATTCTGCCACAGACTGACACAGTCTAGCTACAGTATAGCTTCTGTAGCATGCACATACCTCTCAAGCTGTCCACATGGAATGGTATGGGCCAAGCTGTAAGAACTACAGGTACATAACTACAGAGGACTATTACATGTCAGGGGAACATATATGACTAACAAGGTGTACCATGCACTGATGTTGTATGAGTGTGCTACTGGCATAATTCAACTGGGTTTATATCTGTGTCCTAGGTTATTGGCAACAGTGATCACTATCTGTAACAGCATGACACTTGACAGACATGTATTGTGCACAGTACAATGAGTTTATACCTATCCTGCTGTCATTGGTAGGCATGGGGTTAGACTATCAGCAGACATTCACAGATGCACCAGACATACAACCGTACCAACATTAGAACATTTAATTTGTCTTATTAAGTTGGAATAGTACTGCACTTCATGATGTTTTATTTAATGGAGTCTTGTCACCTTGCTGAGCAATACTGTTTACACACTAGTACATCTGGACACAGACATTAGTATACCCTTTATACAGCTACTACAGACATTTATTTACCTGTATGTCCTGTGTGGAGAATATTTGTTAATAATACATCACTGTTTCTATAAATAGTCAGTACTACTTGTCTGTTACTATAAATAAATATTAGTACCTGTCCCTGGATTCAAACCCCAGTCTGTGTGTGTCAAAATGAACAACATATATATTGTTTATCACACTGAGCTACTGGGCCACTGTTGTATGTTGGATAACTGATATGTGTCTAAAGCTCACCTGGTGACAAAGTCTGAACTGGTAATATAGGTAGAGTGTCACACAAGACTGTAGTGACAGTTGAACATACATGAATGAGAGTCATGCATGACAGAGGTTCATAGGTTCATAGGTTGGTACTAGGCTACCGGACCTTGGGCCTACACAAGCCTAGCCATAACAATTCCTTGGCTATTTTTCCCACAATGTTTACTTCCCTGGACCCCTGTCTAGCAGGGCGACTGAAGTGATCCCCAGGGAGAATTTCCTATCTCCCATCCAATCGTCAAGGTTCTTTTTGAAGAGGGCCAAAGAGGCACTCTGCTTGACATGTATGGGCAGTCTATTCCAGAGTCTGCAGAGTGTCTGGGTCAGGAACCAGTCCCTCCAGCATGTTTTGTTCATTGTGATGACAAGGTTTTGATCCCTGGAGCATGTGGCTCTGAGGGATTGGGATTTCTTTAAGTGTAGCATGTCCAACAGCTCTGGGTTTGACATGGCCTTGTATGTTAAGCATAGACTGCCTCTGAGTAGACGATATGCGACAGAGTATAGCTGGAGTTTTTTTAGATGGTCAGCATAGGGCATCTGCTTTAGGCCTGTGATTCTTTTAGTGAGGTATTTCTGTGGCCTTCCCAGTTGTTGCAGATGCCTTGAGAAGTACATACAAAACAGGGCATTGTATACTATAATGGGTCTAATGAGGGATGAGTACAGTGGGACAATGACCTCCTTTTTTCTGGATGAAAAGCCCTTAGTGATGAGGTGTGCCACATAAAAGGATTTCCTGACTGTTGTGGTGATGTGGTTATCAAAGGTGAGACCACTGTCCACCTGTGTCCCTAAGTCTCTTATCACACTTTCGGTGTTTAGTGTACTGCCACCTATGTGGTAATTCACAGGTACATGTTTTTTCCCAAAGGGGATAACTATACATTTCTTGGCATTGAGCTTGAGCCCATGGCTCTGGCCCCAAGCATCTGCTTCTGTAAGGCCCTTTTGTAGAATATCCACATCATCTGGGGATTCAATAATGGCTCCCAATTTGCAGTCATCTGCAAACTTTGTTAGCCAGAGTCCCTTAGTGTTGGCCTGTACTCCAGAGAAGTAGATGCCAAACAAGAGCCGTCCCAGGACTAAACCCTGAGGTACTCCACTTGTCACTTGTCTGGAGCTGGATTTGGAGTTGGCTACTTTTACAGTGTGGGTTCTGTCAGTAAGCCAGTTGGCAACCCATCGAGTGATGTAGGGATTAATGCCCAGCTTAGTAAGTTTATTTATGATTCCAGAGTGGGGGATGGTGTTGAAGGCCTTGATGAGGTCCAGATAGGCTGTGTGGACTGCCTTATCCTTGTCCACAGCTCTGGAGACTGATTCAAATAAGTCAGTCAGGTTCGGGAGACAAGGTCGGCCTTTCACAAACCCAAACTGGGTGGGGTCCTGTGTTTGAAGGTTGCCAATGTCTTTGTTTATAAGTTCCATGATAATACGTTCAATGGCCTTGCAGATCAGGCTCATCAGACTGATGGGATGGTAGTTCCCAGGATCCAAGGTGGATCCCCCTTTGTGGACTGGGATAACTGTAGCAGTGCACCACTCAGTGGGCATGAAGTCTGAGGTGAAGCTATGATTAAACATGACACTTAGGTGAGGTACCAGTTCATTTTGTAGTTCATGTAGTACACAGCCCGGGATGTCGTCTGGTCCCATGGATGCTGTATTCCTAGCTATGGAGAGTGCTTTTTTTACCTGTGTCACCATTATTACCGGAATTTGGCAATCTTTCTGTATTGAGATGGGCCCTTTAGGGGGTGAGAGGGAGGTGAAGTTGGAACTGAATCGATCTGCCAGGATACTGGCAACATCCTTGGGATCAGTATATTTAATGCCATTCTGTTGTAGCTCAGAGCAGATCTGAGCATTGCCATTTAGATTCTTGACATAGCTATAAAATGCCTTGTGGTTGTCTTTGTAATCTTTGGCAATTTTATTTTTGTAACTAGCTTTGGAGGATTTTATGAGGGATCTCAGCTTCTTACTGAGGCTGGTAAGGGAGTTTTTTTGCATCCTGGGATTTTCCTCTTTTTTGCAAAAGTTTCTTCCTTTTGTTGTAAAGTTTGTTTATGGCAGGGGGCCACCAGATTGGCTTCCTTTTTTTTAAAGGAGAGCATCTTGGTTCTGTTTAGGATGGCATGATTCATGCACAAGTGGATGTGCTCTTACAGTACCTTAGTGTAAAATTCAGCAGTCGAACTTTCAGTTCTCGTCTGCATGGGTGTCATGAAGTTTGTCACTTCTCACTTGAGTAGCATGAAGTTGGCTTTGGAGAAGTTTTTTATGGAGGTTTCCTTACCAGGGGCTGGGGGAGGGATGTGTATGTCAAGAGTGGTTAGCTTATGGTTAGATCTGACCAATGTGGGGGTGACGATAGCAGTGGCGGCCGGTGACTTCAAATCAAAGGGGGGCTGCAGGAGACAGCTGAATGGGTGGGGGTCAATGGGAAGGGGTGTGGCCAACTAGAAAGGGGAGGAGCTATGCTCAAAACCACAAAAACTAACTAAATACACACCCCGGGTGCCAAACCGTCATTATGAGAGTCCAATCAAGACAAAACAAAGTGCAGAAGAATAAAAATATTTCAGTGCATTGGCTGCATGACAGCTTACTTAATATCTAGATGGAAACAAAAAGGTTGTGAGACTTGAAAAAATAAATTACTTTTTAAATACATTACTGGAATGCCAGTCAAAATCAAGTTTAAGAAAAACAAGCAGCATTCAACTCAAACCACTTCTTGCACTGCAGTTCTAATTATAATTTATAGTCAGCTTTATTAAAATACCAAGTAACATTCTGAAAGTAGAAATCTCTGATGCCCCCACTTGTAAAAATGTTTCTTATCCAAAAAAAGACATGCTGCCTGACAACAACTATCTACTTGTTTCATGGGGAAAACATGATCAAAGCAAAAAAATGAAAAGCAAACAAGAAATAAGCTCAAGATACATTGCTTAAAGGATTACTGTACAGGTTATGGACCACACATGAATGGCATTCTGTTTAGTTTACGGGTAAAGCCCTCAGAGATCACTGGAAGTCTCCAAGTGTAATGAGCTTCTTAAAATAATGTAATCCTGTCCTTTATTACAAATACTGTCATATGCATTTCAATACCCAAGGCTTATACATTATCTAGTTAAGTATTATCTACATGGCAACAGAAAGGCTTTCAATGTTGGCAATTCTTTAACAGTATGCTTATTAAAGCTTACTTGCATCTTACGATCTCAGCCAAGCTTACCAGATGTTCATTAAAGTATTGCTACTTAAACACAGAGCAACAGGCACTTTGAGTAATAAGTATAAATCAACAGTACAAAAAATATGACAGAAACCAGACCATTCTGCAAAAATCAAGGACAGATGAAAAGCCACTCTAGTACTTGTGTCTACCTTGGATGGGGGGGATACTCTGCGCATTTACACTGCATAACTACTCCTTGCCTTGCTTCAACACATCTAGAGTCACTACATGGGGGAGTGGGGTGCAACAAGTATGTCACAATTTGAAATGTCTCTGACTGACTGTGATGGCCCTGACACATGTGTCATACCTCTCAACCTCAGAGCAAGAAATCTGGACAAAGCCATACATAGAAGTGGGACAAAGGCCCAAAAATAAGGACAATTTTTAAACATTGCTCTTATAAACTTAGAAAGATAATAGAATAGGTCTTGCATTAGTATGAATTTTCTGAATGGTATGAAATCTGAAACTCAAATGTCTGTCATTATTTTCTAACTTCAGTCTTTAATGATTTGTCACTAATTTGCAAAAAAAAAAAAAAAAAAAAAACACGATTTTATGAAAAATGGACCAAAAATCTGATGTAAAAATATAAAATAGCCACACAATACAAAAAAACGAAGAAAGTAATGGCAGAAGTGAACACCACCACGCAAACACCTTCAGTAGTCATAAAATAATAGTGTATAAAATGTTTAATATCCGCTTTCGTCACACAAACTTCATCAGAAAACTGTTTTCTGATGAAGTTTGTGTGACGAAAGCGGATATTAAACATTTTATACGCTATTATTTTGTGACTACTGAAGGTGTTTGTGTGGTGGTGTTCACTTCTGCCATTACTTTCTTCATTTTTTTGGTTGTGTTTGGCTTTTTTTGGTTGGAGCCACACAATACAGCTGGGAACTAGTCAAAGAAGGGACACTTTAATATTAGTACTGCTAACATGAGCAGCTGACAAAATAAAAGAATCTACATGCATTTCTGACATAAAAGTAATCTATAACTCTGATTATTACAGTTATATTTCTTAATTGTAAACCCTCCATGTTTTCTTCCAAAATTGATATTTTGCGGAGGGATTATTAGGGGGAAGAACAACATTTTGAGCCAAAAATCAGGGACAGTTGAGAGGTTTGGCTATGCCTAATTCTATAAAGCAATTTATCTGCATGTACCTCTCAACCTGTTAATGCAATAAATCTGGACAAGGCCAAATATATTGGGGGAACATATAAACAGTACTAAAAATTGCTCTCGTATAAACTGAGACAGTTGATAGAACAACAGGTCTTACTTTAGCATGCATTTTTCTGAAGGTTATAAAGTCTGAAACTTGGTGTGTCATTATTTAGTGACTTAATTCCTAAATGATTTGCCAGAAAACCACACATTTTATGAGGAACAAACCAAAAATAAGAAGCAAAAATCATTCATTCTTTAAAAATCTGGACAGTTGGGAGGTATAGTTCAGCTGGGGCTGTCTTTAAGTTTGCCACCCTTCCCCCTCACAAAATCATGGTCGAATGGAGCCTCCCCCTGCAGCCATTCCAATCATCCATTACTTGGCTATTTCAATCAATTTACCATAAACACTAATGTGCATACTGATTTACTTCTATGATGATTTGGACTTCATTTGAAAGTTTTATTTTGCATTTTACAGCACAAACACTAAGACATCTGCTAAACAAACTTAGCATTAAAACTTCTCTGCCCTTGAAACTTGCATTCATTGAAACAGCATTGAAACCCACATTCAAAGAAAATACATTTTACCAGTGGCAGATAAAGATTAATTCTGGGCTGTTTTCAAATCATAGGCCCCTTGCATATGAAACATACATGTGCTCTTTGATACACCTTCCTATTGTTTTGAACATTTTTCCAGTAAACAATGAAACAAAACTCATGCACCAATAATGACAAAACTGCCCAATTCAGAACATCTTTGCAGTAAACAATGAAACAAAATGCATGCACCCATAATGACAAAACTGCCCAGTTCAGAACATTTCTATCATAAAGGTCTACTAAAGCTTCTGCAGTCCACCATTATCAGTAAATATGCACAATTCTACAGTCCACCATTATCAGTAAATATGCACAATCTCTGAAGAAGTATGATAAGCTAGTAATATTGCAATAGGAAATTGATGGCAAACTGATAACAGGCTCATAGTTAGCATATTAACTTTTTCAGTATGGCAGCATCCACCCCTTGTGGGAGTAGAACGAACAACCTTCTACATCAAAAGCAAGTACACAACCTGTTGTGCTATTAACAATGCAAGCTGACTTGGCATAAGCAGCACTAAACTTTTCTTCCCCTGCAGCTCTCAGCTCCTTGTAAAATCTACTCAATAGTCAACTGCATCTCAACTTCACAGCACAAGAAATCTGGAAAAAGCCAAGTTTATTGGGGGGGGGGGTCAAAAGCCCCAAAACCAGGGACATATTAAACATTGCTTGTATAATCTTGGAAAGTTGCTAGAATAAAATGCTGTGTTACCACCATACATTTTACTGCCAAGGTCCCTGTGCAAAAGAGTCAGAGCAACATACCACTATGCCATATCAGCTGCTTTGTGAAAGAAAAATGCTGTGTTACCACCATACATTTTACTGCCAAGGTGCCTGTGCAAAACAGTCAGAGCAACATACCACTACGCCAAATCAGCTGCTTTGTGAAAGAGAGGAAGACTGAAACTTAAATGGCTATCATTTAATGAAATCACCATAGCTGTCAACCTGTTAGCACAAAACACCTGGACAAACCCAGTAATGAGGGAATACAGCCCTCAAACATATTCAGTGAATTCAGTTCTTGCCATAGCTGTCAACCTTAGCACAAAAAACCTGGACAAAGCCAATAATGGGGTAATACAGTCCCACAAAATAAGGACAAATTTCAAATATTCATCTTATAAACTTAGGAAATTGCTAGAATAAAAGGTTGTGTTACTAAGAAAATACGAAGTCGGAAATTCAAATGCCTGTCAATTTTACATCTGATGGAACAAAAACAATTTTCAGCAGAGGCCCAGGGAGAAATACTGCAGACACATGTCTTTGTAAAATGGCAGGACACCAGAGCAAATCCACACAAACACAAGGATGAGATGCAGACTCCACACAGAAAGCACCCCAGCCAAGAATCAAACCAGAAAACCTATAGCTGTGAGGCAACAATCTTACCACTGCACCATCAAATATGTAAGAAATTAAACATTCAGAAACCTGAAGTCTGAAATTCAAATGCCTGTCAATTTTAACATTTGTTAATCAGGACAGTCTGACTTTGAACAAAAAAACAATTTTCAGCAGAGGCCCAGGAAGAAATAATGCAGGCATGTCTTTGTAACATGGGAGGACACAAAAGCAAACCCACACAAACACAAGGAGAAGATGCAGTCCCCACACAGAATGCACCCCAGCCAAGAATCAAACTTGAGAACCTGCAGCTGTGAGACAACAATGCTACCACTGCACCATCAAATATCAAGCACTGCACCCTTTAGAAGCCACAGATATTATGAGGAACAGATCAGATCAAATATGAGGCAAACATCTGCAGTCTTTTTACATGGTGGGTAGGGAATTCAGGTCCTTAACACCTGCATACAAGGTACAGGGTTCAAGCCTGAGGTATTCCCTACCACACCACCATGAGGTTATTCTAGCCACCATTATATAGCAACTGGGGCACACACACACCCCTCTCTTACTTGGAGGCTATAGCTTACAATTAAGTCCCTGGCCAGCATATATTTTCACTTAAACTAGCAGTGTATGATAGAATAACATTTCAGAAAGAAATCTTCCCATGCATTGAAAGTATTTAAAAGTATCTCATAAAACAAGAACATGAACGCTTCTCTTGTAAAATAACTGAGATGTCACCTCAAAATATTTTGAGTGATGTAATAAAAAGAACAATCTTTAAGAAAGTCATAGAAAATTTGTAATAGCATGTAAAGTTGGGAGGTTATGAGACACTGCATTTTTTTATTCATTTTCATCAAAAGAAGTGACACGCAGACAAAGGACAGCAGCTGATGAAATGATGCCCTGTTTCTATATAACGCATATTCATTATGCGATATAAACTATTCAAACAAATTTGTCAAATGTAGGTGCTATATTTTAAAGGAAAAATAATGGCGTTCACCATCACATAATTTTATGGTGAATAAAAGCCTCAAAAGATTATGATTTCTTTGAACAACTAGTCCAAAACATATTTTAATAAATTAATGCATTTTTTTTAATCATGTAAAGCAAATACAGATTACAGAAATATTAATTTAAAAGGACTGTTAAAATGATGAAATACAGTGCTTCTAAGAATACTAGCTTTTGTGTAAGAGACCTTGTATTAAAGTTAGACATGTGTACAATCTCCAAGGTATCCATCTAACTGGATAGGTCAGGCCACAAACTATTAACCTTCACCATCAAAGTATCCAAACTGTCAGAAGCAAGTATCACATAATTTCAGGATTTAAATGTACAAATATCTTGCACTTCTATGATGAGGTCTCCAAATTCACATATAATTATGTTACCTATAATGTTGATACTGAAGAGTCATGTGGACAAGTTCTAGTCACCCCTGAGACTCACACCTGAAAAATGTATTAAATTGCATCTCCCAGTTACATCTAAGTGAATGCAAGGGTTTAAAGGAAGCTAATGGTAGTCACTCACACACACACACACACACACACACACACACACACACACACACACACACACACACACACACACACACACACGCACACACGCACATACGCACACATGCACATACGCACACACACGCACACACACACACACACACACACACACACACACACACACACACACACACACACACACACATGCTTTAATGCATGTAAGTACCCATACACTTGCGCACACAGAAACTTAAAAACACGCACACACACACGCACACACACACACACACACACACACACACACACACACACACACACACACACACACACACACACACACCCCTATCTTACCTGGGGCGATCCCTTCATGCCATTAAATCCATGCTCACGATCCCTTCGCACCATTAAATCCATGTCCGCGACCTCACAATCCCTTCACGCACATCCATTGGAGAATCTCAAATCCACCACGCGAGATTTCCCCCGACGAGACTCCAGCCTGCCTGCTGACGTTGCAGTCCGAGTTAGATCCATTTCCTGCGAAGGTCTATGCAGTTACAACTGCATAAACTTCTGGGATGTCTGTTAAGTGTTTCCTAATCCGGACTGCTGCTGAGACAATCTGCGCATGCTCCAGACTGTCTCAGCAGCAGTCCGGACTAGTGTGCATGCGCGAAAGTCCACGATTTTTTATTTTTCTTTTTTATCTTTATTTTCTTTCTTTTTTTAAATTTTTTTACAGCTGGGGGGCTGCAGTCTGGCAGTCCAATAGCACGGGCCGCCCCTGGACCATAGGTGTGGAGCATCGATTCCCCATGTTGGTAATGACCAGGTCTAGGATATTGGAGCCGTTGGTGGGACTATGGATTAGTTGATCCAGGGCATTGGAATTTATGAATTCCAAGAACTGTTGGGCAAAGGTGTTGGTACATGAGTAGTTTTCCAAGTTAATGGCACATAGTAGGTGAAGTGTGTATTCATACTTTGAATTCAGGTGTACACATTTAACCCCTAGTGGATGGGAATATGTGTGATCAGTACAGACCATATTCAGGTGCTGGGTTGCCTACTTGACCCATATACATTTGCAGATGGTATATTTGCAGTCTACAGCTATTACAGTGTCATACTTGCCTGCATCAGTGTACCAACATTCAGGAATATGTATAGCTGAAATGCAAAGGTTAACACATGATGATCTTGGGGAAACACACTATAATAGCTTAGACATTACTATTTAAGGTTCAGATCTTAGTGCAGAACAAATATATTGCAGTATATCTAGTAGTACAGCTCCACATCTACACTTTAGCATAACAGTCCTTTATCAGCCCAACTTCATTCCCTTCATGGTTTTATACCCATGTTTGCTTCGCTGCACTTGTAATATTGTATTTATTGAACAATAGCCCAGAATACACACAGCAATTAGCAGAACACAGCTTTATTGAGGCTGACATGACACAGTGATTGGTATGCATTTGACAATCTTTATTGGCCTTTATTTAATCTTTATTTATTTATTTAATTACTTTATGTATGTATGTATTTATTTATTTATTCTTTATTGTTCCAGTGTACTTTATTACCAGATCCTTAGTATTCATGCAGTATACACATGTCATTCCTATACATTATTAATGCAGTATTAGCTTTCTTTTATTAACATTAACATGTTTCATGCTTTCATCTGTATTGAACTGTACCTGGGATTACTCACTTGTATCACTCCAGGTCTATGAACACATTCATTGCAGTACACTCAGAACATTATATACCTACTGGCAGTTACTACTGTACTTTTCCTTATTTATATTAATATATATTGCAAAATATATCTGTACTTACCACACTCTCAGCACATCCTCGCTAGGCACCCTGCATGGGCCTGCAAGTTGTGAGCCCTCTCCTCTGCAGCTGTGGGGAAGGGAACACACCATTATGCATACCTGTCTATTAAATATTCATGCTAGAATTTGGTAAATCACTGATTCCTATACTTACAAACTTCTGGGGCATTGCAGTCCCTTGTGTTTTGGATCCACTGGGCCAAGAGACCCCCCCTTTTGACATTTCAGGTCATCATAATGATAACGCACCTGCTCACCAGTGCTGGGGATTCCAGTTGCAGTGGTGCGGTTATGTGCCAGCTGGTCCCAGGCCTTTGATTTGTATTTGGACCCCTGGTACCTGCCCTGCAGCAGCCTGTCAGCATGGTCTTTAACAAGGAGCCCAACCATGAACCTGGACTCCAAAATACCCCAGTGCTGCATCTAGAAGTATGCACCCTCTCCAACTCCTACCATAACTCCTGCAGTGATCAAATTCCAACAGATTATGGCTATATTCCCACCTGTTCAGTTTAAATAAGGCTGTTTTCATGCATTTTGCCACCATTGGTCCATGTTTGAAAATGCTGAGCTTTGCTTAGCACCATGCAAACCCGCTGAGCTGAGCAGTGTTGAAACAGGGACTGCTTAGCTTAGTGGTGCGCAAACCTGCTTAGCTGAGCTAAGGACTGCTTAAACTGGGACTGCTTAGCAGTGCTCAAACCAGCTAAGCAGAGCTGCAGATTGCTAAGTACTGCTAAAACAGGTCCTGTTTAAGGATTGCTTGGCTTGGCTTAGCAGTGCTTAGCAAAGCTTAGCTAAGGGCAAACCAGATTTTTAAATAATACAAAAAAATATTAACATTAATTGCTTATTACTGTTACTTTATTATGTGTATGTATTTTACTTTACATGACCTAACCCTATGTATTTTAATTACATTATCTTGGGGTATGATTGTAATGTATTAGACACTTGTGTGTAACTGGAGCTTTTCTCCTCATATCTCCACTGGAAATGGGATTCTGGACCAGCCACACTAACTTGGTTAACAAGTATCAAGAACTACGTCAATAAAAAAAATAAAATGTATATATTAATGCCATTTGATGTAAAAGCTGAATGGTCTGTCTGGGTATTCGAACCGTGCACCTACTATACTCAAGGCCGTGATTTTAACCATTCAGCTAATGTGGATATTAAGATTTCAGCTATACATTTCTATATAGCTTTTAGTTATGCTTAAGCTCTGATGAGCAACATGCCACGCCATGCAAACGCACTCAGCTATGCTTAAATTTGACCTTTTCCATTAAAATTAAAAGCATTCAGTTTCTATTTTTAGATGTCTGGCACATGTTGATTGCTAAGTGCCATACCACGCAAACACTAGAGAAAAAAAATATAAAAAAATGGGGGAAATGACATTTTAACAATTAATTTCAGTGCCTTACAGCACTCTGACAGTAATGTGCAAATAAGGAATGCCACCATCCAAAGGTTTCCACGAGAAAACAGGAATCCAATGAGAGATAAAACAGGTAGAAACCACCACAATGTAAAAGCAGACTATTTATTACAAGAATAAAAAATAACAAGCGCTTTCACGTGCATCCAAAAGCATGCTTCATCAGGTTTAACTAAGACATTTCACTGAAGCACTTTTATACATATCTCCAAATGCTGTCAATTAACATAATTGACAATCAAGATCAGTATAATTGAACAAAAGAGACAATAATTGAAAAAGTTTCATTAACCCCTGTGAGGCAAGGTAAAAATTCAATATACCAAGACTAAAACAGCACAATACAACCTAAACTCTAATATAAAAAGAAAAATAAAAAAGATAAAAATATATATTGATATAACGATCAAATCATGCTTATACTGTAGAAAAACACTAGCAATAGATACATGATAAAGAAAGCAATGAGATAACAACACTATAATCTAATGAAATTAGAAACGTAAACCATAGGGCTGCACTAATCAATAATTACATGCCATTAAAACAGGCTTGATACTAACAGATTGATTCAGGCCTGGCTTGAGGTGGGCTTTCAATCTCAAAATCCATCTCAATTCAATTGTCTCTAAGTAATTCATTACATCACCACCTCTATTGTTTATACCTATAGTTTGTAGAACCCTAAAAGTAAAGCTCTGAGAGTACAAGGGGTGTGTTACGGACACTGTACCATACCCCCTACAAGTAGATAAAACCTGGCCAAGTACACAAGTCTAAATTTACTATTTCAGTGCCGTCAAGCACTTTGACAGTGCAGGGTGTGTGTTATGGACACTGTAACACACTCCCTACAAATTATCGACAGCACTGGCCATGTACACACATAAATTTAATACTGCAGTGCCATCCAGCACTTTGACAGTACAGGTAGCGTGTTACGGACAGTGTAACACACTCCCTACAAATTATTGATAAAACTGCCAAGTACACACATTTAAATGTAATATTTCAGTACTTTCAGGCATTTTGACAGTGCAGGGGGTGTGTTACACATCTCTAAGCAATGTAACACACCCCCTACACTGATTCAGTAACCGTGTATATGGTTCTCCCTCAGTAGCGCACCTTCTTTAATATGCAAGTAGCTCTGCCAAGGGGGAGCTGCAGACATGGCCATGGTACACTCTGTGTAAGGCTTGCACTATTCCTGCACAGAGTTTATTAAATCTGGGAGCTCAAGTATCCTGAAGAGTGAGTTGCTATATGGTCTACAAGAGGTCTTTCTAAGACTCTAGACACTTTTTGTGGAACCTGATGTATCCTTTCTTTTAGCTGTCACAATTCTTTTCCTCTTCTCTTTCTATACTGTTATCTTCCTCTTCTCCTTTTGTAGTCTTGTAGATGAAGAAGCTGTTATTTTGTTTGCTCCCTATCCTCTTTGGATTTCAAGGCTTTTCACTTGTTTACTTAGCTTAGATGTTCTCTTTGATCTGTTGTGTGCAACTAAATGAAACATTTTCTAGCATTTTACCTCATTTATATATTTTTTTCTGGCTGTTACACTTCTAATTACCCCTATTACACCTCTCTTGACTTGTTTGTATGTCTTTGTGCATATTTTAATCTTATTAATGCATTCTTGTGTTCTCGGCCTAATGTCTACTGAACCAGAGTGCTCTTCTCTTCCTTTTTTGCTTTAGTCCTTCTTCACATTTTCTCTACTGCCATCACTATGCTGTCTTTTATGCTGTCCAGGGTTGTCCTTTGCAGTGGTCCAATGCTCCAGATGCCCCATTACTAATTTTCCCAGCTTTTTATACTGTGCCGACCCACAGCGTCATACTTGTGCTTAGTGTAATATGTGCTTTTTCACCACCAAAGAACCACGCTGCATTATGGTCACTTTCAGTTAGCAGAGCTTTAGCACCCATTTCACGGTCCCTGTTTTTGCTGTTCAGCATTAAATGAAGTGTCTTACCTTTTGGTCTCTTTTTTATGTCATCTGCATGGATTCTTCCTAGTCCATTGCTTCCAGCATACAATTTTTCCCAATTGAAGTAAACCTCAATAAGCCTAATACATTGACAAATGGGCAATGAATCAGGAAAAGTGCACAGACAAGAGTGTTTTCTGTGGAAGGTGTAGGCTTCACATGCAAGATGCTCTGCTACCTGCAATCCCCCAACATTTTTCTTTCTTTCTTTTTTTCTTTCTTTCTTTTTTCTTTCTCTTTCTTTCTTTCTTTCTTTCTTTCTTTCTTTCTTTCTTTCTTTCTTTCTTTCTTTCTTTTTCTTTCCTTATTTCTTTCTGCCCTTTTCACGTTTTCTTTCTTTATCACCTTTTCTTTCTTTTGCTTTCATTTTGGCGTTTCTTCTCCCTCTCTCTCTCTCTATCTGTCTTTTTTTGTTGTTGTTCAGTTGTTCTTTCTTTATCTCCATTTCTTTCTTTCTTCTTACTTTTATGAGGTTAGTCCCATTAGGTTTGTGGCCTATTTTCAAGGAAGACCCAAGGTAGTATTTATACAGATGGAAGTCAGTGGATCAGTACAAATGTAAATCTTGCCCTGCTTCACAAGTATTATACTATTTTGCCATTTGATTAGATCCATTAATGATCTAAAATTTCTATTTACTTTACTTCCTGTTCAGCTCTATTCCCGAGAGCTGTTTGTACTTTTCTTCAAGCAGGTATTACCGGTGCAACATCTGTACTTATTTGAATATGATACATTCCTGGTAAGCTTCCCAGTCTTGTACATAATTCATGCAAGACACCCTTCCTATGGCTGCAGAGTATTCCTATTGGCTTATAGACTGTGTAACTGTTTTGTACATATCAATTATTTACTTGTATACAACAAATATATTTCACAATGCTAGATTTCTCACAAGCCAAACAAATGGAAATATGAGGCAAATTACTTCCTGACTTAGTGCTAATATTTTAAAGATTTTTTTTATTTTGACATTTATTTTCATGTCAGTACTTTTTGATTCAAAGGTTTTATTCAGTGTCTTAAACACATCAGTAGCATGCACACTACTTTATTTTCAGATCCTTTCAGCCTCACTACTTTAAATACATTTTTTGACAAACTGTTACATTATGTATCTATGTTACATTAAATCCAACACTGTTTAAATTTGGCTGCCTTGTTGCACTGATTCTTTTCTTTCTAAGTTTATTGCATTAGTTCTTTTCATTTTAAGAGTACCACCAAACAGCACAGTTTCTTGATTTATATTTTGCACCAATCTCCCCTCTGAGCATCAAGCCTCCATAGCGCCACTCATTTAGCCATTTAATTCACCAGGTGGTGAGCAGTGAGGTGGCTGAGGGTATTGCCATCATCTGCATGTGAGATTGGGGTTTTCTGCATTAAGTTCTACCTTCACAGTGCATACCCAGTGACATACTCTAGGGTTCAGCACACAGTGTGTATAACTGAGGGTATTCCACTCACCCTCAAAAGTGATATAACCCCCTCAAGGTCCCCCTGCCTATTTTGAAGCCAATACTTGCATGCGGTCCCTGTTCTCTATCAGAAGCTCTACCAAAGGTCATGGCCATAGACATGCACTCTCACACCCTTCTCCTCAAAGGAAGATAAAACAGTAGTTTTGTGTCTTTACTCCCTCCTCTTTGTGCTTTTTAAAAGCCTGTTCCTTGTTTGATCATTCAGAAGTTATGTGCCTTTTTAATAAATCATGCAACTCTCTAATTTCACAGTCTTTGTATTGATTATTTAGCTCAGCAACACAAGCATCAATAGTTTCCACTGAGCCCTAGTAACTTTAAAAAATATGTGATGGGCAAAATGGTAAATCTTTTTTTTTTTTAAGCTCATGATGTTTTGAATTCATCCCTTATTGCTGTTGTTTTGTTGTTTTCCTTTTCCAGAAACATAAAAGTACTCTTCCCTTGTGTCATACAGGTATGGCATAGTCTAACCTTTCAGGCTTTTTAGCTATTCTGCTTGCAGTGGGGAAAATCAATTTTATAGACACATTGCTGCCTTTTTTGTTTTACTAAATAACCTTGCAGTTGCGGTTGCCATCCTTCCCTCAAGAGAACTATATATTCTGAGTGGAATTTATAAATATTGTGTCTATTGCATGATATAATGCACAAAAATGGTATAACAAGGCCATTTTTGGTGCATAATTATAGTTACACAGTAGAATAAGGCTATGTATGTGGTCTTACCCCATTATGTTGTTACATTGCCACAAGTAAAGAATACAAATGCAAACGACCCTTCCTCACCACTGTACTTGATTCACTGAGTTGTCTATACGCTGGTCCCAGCTGTCGAACATTAAAAGGCAGCCTCTTACAACTAACTGTCATCCAGTTGTCATATCTGTACAGGACATAGTGAGCTTCATGTTATGCTGATGTGTTGCTCAGCATTATAAAGATGAAAAACTATATTAGTGATGACGGTAAAGAAAGACCAAAAAATATCAGTTCAGTGTGGTGACAAAATGCTACAGGTTACACCATCTCCTGTGGAGCAGTCTAACCTGCTGCGAAAAGAACTACCATGATGCCTCAAACCCACAAACATGCAATACTTCTGTTATTTGGAACTGTTCTAAAAGTAGATACCCTCATTAGAAAATATGGAAATAAGGTTACTGTCTGCAAGTATAGCAATGAGCTTACAGTCTTTGTGTATCTCTAATGGTCCTGTCTGCTGATTATTGTACATTACTGTGATGCACTGTGTACATCCGAGGTGGCAACCTGTTGGGGAGAATACACCTGTATGTATGTGTGAATGTGCAGATATGTTTGTGTGCTCGTGAGCTTATGTAAGTATGCGTGTGTATTGTGTTTGTGTTTGTGTCTGTGTGTACATCTCCTGTGCCCCCCCCCCCACACTAAAGTTTGCAAAGATAGGGTGAAGACATGTCAACCTTGGCCAGCCTCTGTGATCTATATATGCAAGTAAAGTGCTTGCAGTCCCATGTAGCAACCTGTTTTATAGTTTGAATATCATCTTGTGTTCATTGTCACTGCAGCTATGCATTGTACCACCTATCTTCTCCTAGTACTCCTGCTGTGCTCCTCTTTGTAATTTCCATGGAACAGAGAGACAGAGCACACTACATGTATATCTCAACTTTTGGTCAAATGACACAGTGTAGTTATAGTAATAATGTTCCTTTCTTAAAAACAAATATATTTGGTCACTTTTGATATTATGTAACATTTGTAATATTTATCAGGATGCAAACAAATGGCACATACACTGTGGACATGTTACCAGCTTCCGTGAGCTGTTTACTCTGACTGCCCAGTATGATCCAAGGAGAACAAGTGACATGCAACACCCATTAGCATTAACACTAATTTTTTATAGATGTACTTGGAAAAGCGACAATGTGTGTGTAGGCATACCGATTTGCATTCATATATGCAGATACAGATTTGGAATGGAGTTTCTTTCATGAAACTCTTCCTCACATGAACTGATTAAAGGTATCCATCTGCAAAGAGACATGCTCAACAAATAATATAAATCTTGAATCATATTTGTAATTTATTTATTTTCCTAAACAAACATTGTGCACCACTGGAGAGTATGTAAAATATTTAATGTAAACCAGAAGACAAAATGCCTTTCATATAGGCTTCTTTAGCTCTATATCTGTAATATAGCTCTGTTATGCTTTTTGCTCTCTCTGGCGTGGGTTATTACTGATAAGGTACTTAGAATCCTCCCACTAACTGGTTAACAAATGAATAAATAAATATGCAAAAGGAGTTGAAAGTCATTGTATATGGACTAAGATTTCAGTGGTGTTTCCTTTTCCTTTAGTAAATACAGGGTTATATATTTCAAATGGTACACATAACTGAAACAACTTGAGAAAGTTGGTGACAATCGACACTTAAATGAACAACAGTTTGACAGTGAACAAAATGGAACAGAATCCAAAATAACTTTGTTTAAAAACTTATTTTAAAAGTTATTTATAACTGTGAAGGGCCTCTTATGTCCTTGACTTGCAGTTTGTTTCAGACTAGAACTAGTTAGGTTTTCTAATCACATTTAACTTCCTGTAGGCAAAATTTGTGCTGTACTGACTATACATCTAATTAGAGTATGCTATTTGTTCTTCTTCATGCATCTTGTGACTGAAGACAGTAGCTGTTTCCATGGAAGCAGATAAGACTGCTGTCTGAGTATTCTACTTTTGAGTCCTTTTAGAGCTCTTTGTTTCCATCAGATGCTGTATTAATTTAGTGACTATTACACAGTAGGCTAAGGAAAGAACATCTGCTTCTACAAATTTGAAACATGTGACATTGTTATTTGGGCACAAAGTTGCTTCTCTTACTTAATATGGCATTTGAAAAACATATGTCCCATGTTTCCTTGGTACATTATTATGGTGTTTCATGAGTTCAGATCATTTCCTCAGCAGAAGAAACAAATATTTTTTTCTGTTTGAGACATGAAGTAGAATTTTACATAAACAAAAAGTTGCTTCTCTAACCTAATACGGCATTTGAAAAACATATGTCCTGTGTTTCCTTTGTACATTATTATGGTGTTTCACGAGTTCAGATTATTTCCTCAGCAGAAGAAACATTTTTTTTCTGTTTGAGACATGAAGTAGAATTTTTACATAATATATGTAAACAATGTTCCAGGCTCAATTTTTAAATGCCATGGAAAGATGCATGGACATTGTGTAAAAAATATTAATTTATTGGATTTTTCTTTTTGAGCAGTCTAAATGGGCCACAACTATTTTTCAGTGGAAACCTAGAGAGATTATCTCCAGAGTACATAAGCATAAAAGTGTATATAGAACATTAGCTGTTCCAAATGCTCCTTGGCCACCCAGGATTGATAAATATAACATAAAACAAATAAATCAAATAATGCTTCATAACAACAGTGTTGTAATCAAGACTGCAGGTTTTTCAAATCCTCAGTTACTGATGGATATAAATGGATTTAAAAATGAATGCTAATGGAGCAAATGCAATTGTTAGCTTATGCCAGAGTTGCCAGAGTGGTACGGCACATTGTGGGACTGCTTAACTCATTCACTCCGGAGCAGTTCAGAAAATGCTACCTGCTTAGTTCCACCATAGGAACAACAGTGCAGTCTGAGCTCATTTTCAGATAATCCATTTGTAATACCATACAGAAAACAAATGTTCATAACTCTTTAACCATAATAGTGAGACTAAAAATGTAAATATGAAAGTTGTTCAGCAGACACTGACCTTTCCAACAGTGTAAATGTTGATAGTGTGTATCTGAGTCATTATTAAATATTTGCCAAGGAATGTTGATATTGTGCATATTTTTTTACCTATTTGGTGAAACAAATCACAATATCTTGGTGACTGTACCATGTAGACCCATACAGTTTATAATTAATTTGTTTGTATGAATGTCAGCTTTAAAATAATAACTTAATCATTACTGTGTGGTGCTCCTTTATAGAGATATTAACAGAAATATGATTAATATTATATTTCTCATAATTGATAAACAAAGCATAATATCTCATCACCTGTAACAGACAGAGACTACATATCAGTGTACAAGTTGTGTGGTTCAATGTCAGCTTCAAAATGATACATCATTTGTGTCATCACCATGCTCCCTTGCAAAGAGATGGGCATAATAATGAGAAATATTGCAAATATATGATTTGAATTAATCATACAAGACTAAACAAACCGTGATACCTGTACATGTGTACAGCATACAGACACAGTTATTTTACCATGTTGTAAGGAATAATACTGTCTTCAAAATGATGTATTACTTGTGACATTGACATGCCCCCTTGTAAAGTTATTGACCAAACTATGAAAAAAATCATAATTATCTAAGTCATAAACAAACTTTGATATCTACACATGTGTACAGCATACAGACACAGTTCTTTTACCAAGTTGTAACTATCAATCCTATCTTCAAAATGAGGCATTACTTAGCACACTGACATGCTCCCTTGCAAAGTAATTTACCACTATGTGGTGTAAAATATAGGTCAAGATGATTTGTTCAAGTTGACTAATGTTGCTGAGTGGTCATGGGTGCTCTAATCTATGCAAGTGAGAGGGATGTATGTGTTCCTATAGGCCAATATGTGCCCACCATAAAGCCCAGCAGCATGGGTCAATAAGCTACTCACTGACTGGTGTCCAGTTGCTCATCCTGGGTTACCTGGAATAACTCTATTGAGCAAGAGCTGGATGTAAATCCAATCAAACTGCCAAACATTTGCTACACTCAATGTTGGTTCACTGACAGGACAGAACTTGGAAGTAGATGACATGCCATGATGGTATGGAGGGGGTTGGACATCCTATGTATCTAGGAGACAAGATGGAAGGGCAATACCTGGATCCAGACTCTACCATTCAGGAGGACAACAGGCTAGAAATGATTTGGGAATTGTGGTGAGAGAGGGAACTGTGGTGAGAGATAGGCTTCTTAAGGAAGTAAGAGATGTCATCAGAATTAGTGATAGACCTGTGGCAATCAGACTCAAGTCTAAGGATAGGACAATATTCCTAATATCAGTGTATGCCACATAGCAGGGCTGTGATAGTGAAGAGAAGAGTACATTAAAATAGCTGTTGAGGACCTACTAGACATGAACTAGTGTTAAAGCAGGACAACAGGAATTGGTGTTGATAATGGGTGACTTGAATACACATATCAGGGGAGACAGAACAGGATATCAGGACTGCCTAGATCCACATGAATGGGGCAACAGAAATAATGAAGGAGAGGTCATTCTAAACATCTGTCTGGCATATGGCTTGATGGTAACCAACATATGGTTCAGAAAGACAGATACAATATCACATACAAGAGTGGCAAACATGCAACTCAGGTAGACTAAGGAAATGGGGTAGAATCAGTGACTGCAAACATTAAAACAGCTTGTCCACAGCATAAACCACTGGTTGCCACAATCACCATCAGTTGTCAGCTGCAAGCAGTGGCCAGCGAAGGCTCAAAGGTCAACAGAGATGAGGCTGAAGACCTGGGAGTTGACTGGAGAGAAAGCACAATAGTTCAAGGAATTTCTCTGGGCTGTAGCACCCCAAGAAGAAAAGGAAATGGTAGTACCTCAAAACAGCATGGGTCAAGACCACAAAATAGATATGTGGCTGAGCCAGGTATGGAAATAAGGTACATAAGGAAAGTTGTTGGCGGAATGCAGAAGTCAAGGAAGTCATCAAAAGAAATAAGCAATGCAGGAAAAGGTGGGAGAAAGAAAAGACGGACCAGGCTAGGAAGGAATGCTGGTTGGCTAAGAAAGGAGTTGCAATAGCAAAGAACAGAGCATTGGAGGCAGTCTAGTAGCTTCTGGAAAGTGACTCAATATGTGCCACAAAGAAACTATATCAGTTTGCAATGCAAAAACAGAAAGAAAAAGATAGTCAGACACCCTTCATAAAGGATGACAGTAGCAGCCTGCTCAACAGTCCACAGGACATCAAAGGCAGATGGAAGGAGTACTTCCAGCAGCTTCTGAATGAAGAAAACTCCACAGAAGCTGTACTACCCCAGACACAGCCTACAATGAGAGAAGAAGAGGAACCCACCATAGAAGAAGTAAAAACAGAAGTCAGGGAAAACAGCAAGCTTAGATGAGGTCATAGCAGATAAGATAAAGATGCAGGGTGAGACAGGGAAGAAATAGCTCCTGAGGGTTCTTGTAGCAGTGTGGAGAGAAAGGCATATACCAGATGACTGGAGAATAAGCATACTTGTGCCAGTGTACAAGAACAAAGGGGACATCCAAAACTGTGGGCAGTACAGAGGTATAACACTCCTGTCACATTGCATGAAAGTCCTGGAGAGGGTGATTGATAAAGGGATACACAGAGTAATAGAAAGTAAGATGGGAGATGAGCAGTTTGGATTTAGATCAGGATGCAGCACAACTGCCCAAATGATTACAGTGAAATATATTGTTGAGAAGACGTTAGAGATGAAGAAAGAGTCCAATTGGGTGTTTCTAGACTTGGAGAAAGCATATGAAAAGGTCACAAGAAAGCTAATTTGGGCAGTTCTGCAGTGGTTCAAAGTCCTGGTAGCACTGGTAGAATTAGTGCAGGCTATGTACAAGGACCCAGTGACTCAAGTGCAATGTCTCACAGAGGAGTTCTCAATGGGAGTGGGTGAGCATCAGGGTTCAGCTCTGAGCCCACTGCTGTTCATACTTATGGATTACATTAATGAACAGGTCAGAGGGGACTGATCAACAAAGTTGCTGCATGCAGAAGAGATGTGGCATTACAGGCAGAGTCTGAACAAGCACATCAGCAAAGGACAGCGAAACGGAATGCAAGACTGAAAGCAGATGGGATGAAACTGAGTACAGGTAAGACAGTAGTAATGGCAGCAAACTGGGGAAATCAGAAGCTGAAACTTGAGATAGAAAGGAAGATGGTGGAACAGGATAACTGCTTCAGGTATCTGGGAGGGGTGGTTAAGAAGGAAAGTCTGAATTAAGAGGTCAAAGCTAGAATCAGAGGTGTTGCAGCCAACTAGCATAGTGGCAGGTGTAGTCTTTGACTGAAAAATGCCAAAGAAGCTGAAAAGTAAAGTGTACAAAACAGTGGTGTGACCAGTACTGCTGTATGGTACAGAAACCTGGGCAGTAAAGACAGAGCAGATGAGGAAGCTAGAAGTGATGGAAATGAAATTCCTGAGATGGGTGGTAGGATGCACACTGTGGGACAGATGAAGAAATGAGGACATAAGAACAGAATCCAAAGTATCTCCAGTTACAGAAAAGATCAAAGAGAACAGACTACAGTGGTTTGGGCACATGTGCAGAAAAGCAGAAGACAATCTGGTGAAGAAGATTTGGAACAGACAGGAAGAAGGCAAGAAGAAATTAAGGCATCTAGCAAACAGGTGGATGTCTTGTGTGAGAAAAGATCTACGACAGTCAGGCATGAGTGTTGAGAAAGGCAGAGTATGCATTGAATCGAGAGAGAGAGAGAGAGAGAGAGATGACCACAGTTAACACAACACCCCGGCCCCATGTAGAAAATGGGGAAAAGACATTTGATGATGTTTATGATGATGGTTGATAATGATAATGATGATGTGTGCAGCAGGTAGAGAAGGAGGGATGGGTTAAAAATGGAACATGGGACTAAGTGCTCAGTAATCCAGACCATAAAATAAACACATTGATGTAGAAAAGAAAACCCTTTTTAGGGGTGATGTTAAGAAGTACTGTACAAGTTTCAGCATGTGAGTATAGAGTGGAGGAGTGGCAGTAGGGCTTGTAGGAAAAAGAAAGTGGAAAGAGGGGTCAGACATGCTGGATATGGAGGACCTGTTTAGCTGATTCAGTTAGGAGGTATCAATGTAGCAGGTGATTAGGGAACTCAGATGGGAAGGTAGGGAGCTACAGGGACTGATATGTAAGATAGAGTGGTGGATTACTATATTAAATGTTGGATAGACCCACTTAAAGCAGAAGGCAGGACAGGAGTAATAGAGCAGAGAAAAGCATGCAGACAAAGTGTAACAAAAATGAAAGTGACAAGGAGGCCATGGGCAGAGTAAGTGGGGTCAAGCAGATGAGGCAACGTATGCATGGGACAGAGGAGGCAGCCCATTAAGAAGCAGTTAGAAGGCAAAGAGGGTGTAAAGTGACTGGAGGGGGCAGGAGAAAACACCAGCACAGAGAAGCCAGAAGGCAAAACTGTGAAGAGAAAGTGAGTATTCAGGCTGGATGTGGGAATAAGTCTGGGCAGGAGTGATGAAAAAAGATGACAAGCCAGGAAAAGATTACAGAACCAATGAAGGCAAAAAAGAAGATTGAATGATGAGATGATTGGGATGGGGAATGAAGTGTGTGGACAGAAAATTGCAAAGAGAGAAGTGGAGAAATTTGTTACAGCTGGCTAGAACTCAGAAAGAACTTAAAAGGCAATTAAAGGAGAAATAGCATGCGAATAATAGATCAAAGACTGTTAGATTAGGAGAAGAGAGACTCAAGATAGTACAACAGGAGGAAGAACTGGTTTGGGGGATGTCTGGCATGTGTAGGCTAGAGAGAACAGGTTATATAGTACTGTTGCTATTTGTTGTTCTGCATTTTCAGTAACACATTTCTGAGTCAGAATACCCAAATAACATCAAAAATAACAAAATAAAGTTCTGATGTTCATTTGCAGTGGATATGGGGGTCCTACCATATTCCTTCTAGTGTAGAGCTTTGCTCATAGTACCCCTTAACTAATTATTCATAACTGTCATGTTACTGTAGCTCAGAGACAAAAATAGCAGCTGCCCTTTTGTGTGGGGTCTGAATTAAGTTATTTGCAAGTCTGAGTTGTAAATGACTATATTCACTTTTGAATGCACTCCTGAAAGAGACATTCAATACACTGATGGCCTGCAGGTAACTGAAAAAAAAAATATTGCCATTTCACAAGGGAAAGGGGCAGCAGAACTATTTTCAGAAACTCTAGACCAGTTAAGCTGATCTCAGTGTTAAGAAAAATGCTGGAAAGGCACAGCATCCTGCCAATGTAATCTAATTTGTCTAGGCATTATTCTCTTAGAAGGCAGGATACTACTCAAGACTAATAACTTTTTGGTCTCTAGCACATTCCTAGTAATTCTATCATGTCTCTGTTCAGGACTCTGTGATTGCAGTGTCTCAGTCTATTCACTTCCATATGGTCCACTATTAAGTCATAGTCATATTTATCTGGTTTAAAGGCCTTAAAGGCCTTTGTGATATCACAAATCCTTGCACCCAACAATAAGTTTACACTGACACTGTTCTTGTCAGTCTGGTGAGTGTACAATCTGTATGCCTAACTACAGAGTCAGATATAATGTAAACATTTCCCAGTGTGGAAGCTGCCTTAGTAGGTATTATGGGCTTAGGTCTGATTTCCAAGTGACACTTGAGTGAACTGTGTGGATTTACAGTATGTGTGATTGGAGAAGGAGCCTTGTGGGTGAAGGCTGAGATCTTTTAGAGTATGTTCTATGAGGCTTTAAAAAGTTATTGTTTTACTGGTTCAGCATAATTTATCGACCTAACCATGCACTGTGATTGATGTGGTATTATAGAAGTATGATGCTTATCAGCAGTAGATTGATGCAAGAAGATTGCATATACATTCCTTGAATATTTACATCTCTCACAGGCTGTGCTATCATTTGGTAGAAGCCAGTAAGCATAAGACATTTGTGCACTGCCTCAGAACACAAAGTAGTCAGAACGACCACAGATGGGGTGAATGCAGACTGTTGAATCATGTTGCTAGAGTTTAGAAGACCAAGGTTCATCACAGTATTCAAGTCTGGAGGAAGACTAGTTGTAGTAGATCTTGAATATATATGGATGAAATACTGAGGGCAGTACACTGTAGGTTGGGTAGATGGTAGCTAATCTAGTATTAGTTAGCGATAAGACAGAATTAAGTCTGCGACGACTGATGAATAGTCATGATTTGATTGACTACTATCTGGCTACTAGTGCTGGTCTTACTGCAGCTACATCCAACTAGCAAATAGTGACCCTTTGCTGTAGATCTCACCAAAAGCAAATCAGTTGCACTAATTCCAAGTTGGTTGCTGAGGAGCAGGTCATAAGCCCACCTACAATCAATAGCATTGTCCCAGATGTTGCTAGGTTCAGTACACTTGTTAAAATCTTCTTTTGGTAGATCCTTAGATAGCATCTACATCCATACCTCTAAATTGTCCAGATTTTCACAGAATGTCCAGATTTTTTACTCATATTTTTGGTTTGTTCCTCATAAAGATTGTGTTTTTTTTTGACAAATTGTTGAGAACTTAAGTCACTAATGACAGACTTTTGAGTTTTAGACTTCATATCCTTCAGATAAATGCACCCTGATGCAAAACCTGTTATTCTAGCAATGTTTTAAGTATATAAGAGCAATATTTTAAATCTGTCCCCATTTTGGGGTCTTTGCCACCCACCATTATTTTTGGCTTTGTCCAGATTTCGTGAGCTAAGAGGTTGAGAGGTATGTGTACAGCTGCTCTAACAACAGAAAGCCAAACTTTGCAAAAGCCCAAAATTAAAACTGAAGAGGTTCCAACCAAATAGCAAACAGACCAGTTAAGGAAGTGTCTCTCCCATACACACACACACACACACACACACACACACACACACACACACACACACACACACACACACACACACACACACACACACACACTACTGTATGCCCCTGTACTCCTTCCCTCATCTGGAGCAAAATAGTACCATTCCAAAACTGGCTCCTGAGAAGCAGTTTTTAGATTTTTCTGTGATTGGTGATCTCCAGAAAGATTTGGAAATAATGTCCCTCTGCTCATTCTCTAACCAGGAGCAAAAGAGACCACAACCTGATTCCTAAGAAGTTTGTAAGCTCCCAGTGATCAGCTAGGTTGTAGCCATTCATATCACAACTATTTATCATATCTGGCAGACCTAATGTTGTGTTTTTACTAAGAACTGCTAAATTAGCTACCATCTAAATCAATTTCACTAAAAGAAAGATGGAAAAATTGATTAATACTTTATGGGGGAATTCAATAAAGCCTACACATTTTTTTCATGTAGGCATTGCGCCATGATGCTTACACAGGCGCGAACATCATAAGATGCAGTAAGCACTGTTGCACTGCTTGCACACATGCACAAACACGGAAAATTCTGTGGCATGCAAATTACCTCATAAGTAGGTGAATCTCATGCAAATGAGACAAGTAGAGCAATCCAACAAGCAGAAAGGCATATGTTCAGACTCTGTGCCAGTGTCCGTAGTGTACATGGAAATATTCCACATACAGGAGTCTAGACAGACAATAGGGGTGTAAAACTGTAGAAATGTGGACATAAATTCCCTGAAAATGTTATACAACATACACATATGAGCAAAACTATTATTATGGATGTCAGAAAAATTAAGGGAATAAGTTAAATTAATAATTTTATTTTTAATAATTTGGCAAGTTTGTACTATGCATCACAGTGCACAAACATACTTAATAGAAAAAAAAAAGATAAAAAAAGAATTTTATATTGTGTGACAAAAATGTATTATAGGACCTTGCGTGGGGTCCCTACAATAGTGGATTGCTGCTGTTGTTAAGGTGATAGGGCTATAAAGCATGTAGTTTCCAGGCTGTCAGCATGGATATGTATGCAAATGAGGTGGATTTAATAAATACCAGAAAGGAATAATCGTATCTGCATATTCTCTTCGTGTAGGTGCTTAGACCATGTTGATGTTTACACAAGATGTGGCTGACATCAGTGGGGTGTGTCCTCTCACTTATATGCTCTTTTAAGCTTAGGTCCATGTGTTTGCTCAGTTTGCTGCCTGGCTGAGCATGTTCTTAAAACTGGATGTATTCAATTATTAATTTTGAACTTTGTATAAGCTATGCTATGCAACGCTGTACTGTGCATGGCATCACGCACTGAATTAGGGCCATTAAATTATGTTAATTATATTGTAGGCAGGTGGGATGCATCATAGTTGGCCAATCACACATTATGGACCTTCAACAGAGCTGTATAAAGTATGCATACACCCTACATTCTGATTTCCCCCCAATATTCTGGACCATTGGAGTACAGACTTGGGAATTTTAACAGAGATAATGCTAGAGGATGCTGCAGGTCTGCTACAATCTGTATGTGCTAGATACTGAGTCAGTGCTGCTAGTTCTGCTGACAATAGACTTTGGCAGAGAAGGAGAAAAGTGCTCAGGGCCAGGGTAACCTTCCAGGAGCTACCTGAGCTGATGTTGTAGAGCAGTACAGGGTGGATAGGGACATATTACAAGAACTCACTGAGCTCTGCTGCCCTCAACCTAGACACAGAGCCAACACAGGGGAACCCATCCCAGTGGAAACAAAGGTATGTGTAGCCCTTAGGATACTAGCTACAGGTACTTTCCAAAGACCAACTGGGTACATGATGGGGGTATCACAGGCATCTGCATCCAGGATACTTCATCAGTTCCTGGATGCGATGCTACTACATGCTAGTGAACACATATCTTTTTCTCTCACTGCTGAGGTGAAGGCCAGCAATATGCGACACTTTTATCATGTAGCACACTACCCTGAAGTACTGGGTACCATAGACTGCACTCATGTACACATCAAGGCACCACCCGGCGAGGAGGGTACTATGTCAAGCGCAAGTGGTACCACTCCATCAACTTCCAGGTCATGTGCAATGCTGAGGAGATTATCCTGAATGTGTGTGCCGGCAGACCTGGAAGTTATCATGACTTTCATATCTGGCACGTATCACAGCTGTACCAGATGTTTGCTTGGGAGGACATCCTACATGGCCATTTACTGGGGGATGCTGGCTACACCCTGGAACTCTGGATGATGACTCCCATCAGGAATGCACGCACTCCCATATAACTGCTTTAACTGTAACTCATCAATGGTATATCAGCAGTCTAGGAAGTCTCAGGGCAGTAACACAGAAATTGATCATACATTGTATGTCTCAATGCAGGAATAGCAACGCGCATATTTATGCTGTTGACTGTGTGATGAATGACTCCTTTTTATGAGGCAGCTTGTGCGGCTCAGTGGACTAGAGAAATCAACATGTGTGATGGTGTTGGTTGTAATCTGGAAATATCCACATCTTTTGGATGTGAGGTATTATTATGTTGTTTTTTTTTACAGACTGTCAGTCTATGTGTGGCGTAACATTATTAACCTCTGTTACATATTATATCAGACAGCTGAAAAATGCAGTGGACAATTTGAGTGAAGAGCAGTACTGCAGAAACAGGGACAGATGTCAATGTCTTAAACACACAAAATCCCAGACTGGAGTACAGGTAGGTATGGGCTGGATTTAGTTTATAGGTAGTGACAATCCCACTGGGCATGCTCATACACTTAAACACAGTGCAATTCTGCTGCTCCTTGCTTAAAATGACCTGTTATATATAGATATGTCTATATGTACATACATATATGTATACATATCTGTCTGCCACTATCTCTCTCTCTCTCCCATAGATAGTATATCTATCTCTGCATATATACAATTAGATATTTACATATATATATATATATATATATATATATATATATATATATATATATATATATATATATATATATATATATAGATAGATAGATATATAAACATATATCTCAGTCTCTCCCCATAAATCTGCATAACACACACACACAAAGACAAACACACACACACACACACACACACACACACACACACACACACACACACACACACACACACACATATGTATGTATGTATATATATATATATATATATATATATATATATATATATATATATATATATATATATATATATATATCATACATACACACGGCTACATTTATATATACGTGCCTGTTATATACATAAATATGTGTGTGTGGATGTCTGTATTGCCCTACATACCCTGATAATGGTGAGCAAATCTGCACTATCACACATGTATAATGTTGCTCAAAGGATCCAAAGTAAGGGCTCAACAGTACATAATGCATTTACCTCTGTAGTATGTATCATTAGATAGGTAAGTGTTCTAATCTACATGAAGCCAACTTGGAGTGTGTGTGTGCTGTGCCATGTCCTGTAAACAGTAACCGGAAGTGCTGCTACCTTCAATGAAGCCAGATTTGTGTGTCTGGCTGTGAGAGCATTTTACATTAGCTTATGGAATCATAGGATCTTTGAACTTTAGTAACATGATAGCCCTACAGCCCTCACAATCCTAGCCAAGTTTTTACCCTCATTTACATGATTAACACATATTGCCCCTGTCCACAAGGGACACAGGCAGAAGCCCTGTGGTGAAATGATGGTCACCCAGCCAATCAAAGAGAAAGCATCTGATGAGGTCCAATGAGGCTCTCTGCCATTAAGCAGGATTTTGTTTCAAACGTGTGTTAAAGTGTGCTAGATAGATGTCTCCCACCAGCATGTATTACTAATATCACATACCAGGTTAATGTCCTTAGAGTGAGTAATCCAAGTACCATGCCACCTACAGATATGCAGCATTTTCAATCAAGCAGGGTCTCACATTGCACTGTAAGCAATGCAGACATCACCTCTGAGTAGTCTATAGGCCACAGGCTACAATGGCAGTGATTTCAGACAATCCCCACTGAACAGATATTGAAAATGTGAAGTTCTCTTGTGAGGAACCATTGTGTTGTATGCAATTGCCAGTAGTGCTTGGAAAGGTACATTACCAAATAGCCATTCCACTCAAATATTGGCATGCTGAGGGAAGAGTACATGGAGGTTATGAGTATGTCAATTGCAGGTGACTGTGCCCTCATTTACGACATATGATTCCTGTCTTACCACTGGGGAGACATGCTGATTTCAGGTACATTAGGTATAAACCTGTGTGGCCAGGCCTGTGTGCCCAGGTCTATCATCCCTAAGCATGTACATCACATGTTGCGGCTGATGTGCTACTTACCAGGAACATAGGTGTTACAGATGGAAATGATACCACATATATATTTATATGGAGTTTACGGCCATTAGTATGTCAACAGGCATTTGTTCATCAATACCCTCTTGTAGGATATTGACATAACTCACAGATTCTATGACCACTCTCAGTTTGCAGGCACCAACCAACGTTATCAGTCACAGACATTCAGTATTTGCTTGTATCATGATTAAATGCTTTCCAAGCAGTAGAGGACCCAGGACTGAGACCTGTTGAACACTGTTGCTTACAGATCAGCTATTGGAGATGGATTTTCTTATTTTGAGTATGTGTTCCATCAGTGAGCCACTTAGTGACCCCTATAACGATATTACCATGGATGCCTAAGTGGGTGATTTTCTCAATGATGCCTGAGTGATGGATAGAGTCACACAGCTTGGCTAAGTCCATGGGGTTGTATTCCCTGATATCCCCTCACCTGGGTCCTTGGTGACTGCGTCAGACATGTCCACTAAGTTTACTAGCCATAATCTCCCTGTCAAAAAACAAAACTGTGTACAGTCAACTGTTTGTAGATTACATATATCATTGCTGATTAGCTCTATGATGATTTGCCTCATGGGAGCACAGATATGGCTACTCAGGCAAATAGGTCTATAGTTCTGGTGGTCGGTGGATGCATCACTTCTGTGCAAGGGGGGTAACAGTTGCTGTTGTCCAGTCAGCTGAGATGCAGTCAGTGGTTACAGTATAATTGCAAGGAGTTCCCAATGGTGTTAGTAATCCTTGTTGGAGCTGATGTAGAATGCTGCCTGGGATGTTAGCATCTCCAATATATGCTGTGTATCCCCCACAGAGAGGCCAGTTATGACCTGCTTTGCAGATATAGAAGATATGGGACAGATTGTAGGAATGTCATGTGGCACATGTAGTGGGGATATGGGAGTGAAGTTGATACAGAACCTGTGGGACAACAGGTTAGCTATGAGTACAGACCCATTATATGTGGTATCATTAAGCCAACAATCCTGGCCTTTCCTCTGAGGTTACACATGTAACTACACTGTGCGTTGTGGTTCTGCTTTGTGGGGGAGGCTAATTTTGTCATATGGTGTTTCTGCATAACATCACGACAACACTATGTGCTTGTTTTAGCCGAGGAGGTTGTGCTTCCATTTCAGGGGACACCCTTACCTCAACTGTCACACAGCAATGTCCACCTCTTATTGTACAGCCTGCTAACAGCGGTTGTCCCCGATGCAGGTTTGCTGTGCCATGAGGAGCTTGTGTTCCTCCTGTCAGGTACAGATGAGTCTATGCAGTTGTATTGCTGTTTATATAATGCACGGGTGTAGAGCAATGCATACTTGCCTGTCCCATCTGAGGGGGGAGGTGCAGTCAAGCTATGTAAACCATCCCATATGAGATAATAAATTGCTTTGTTGAAATACAGTTTTGTATTTCCTGCAAGGGGGGAGGTTAGGTGTGATACTTAATGAGACTGATCTGTGGTCAGATCTCATCAGGGAGGACATCACAGTGGGGGGCTGCAGTGGTTATTCATATTGGTAAACACATGATACACTATTTTGCCTCCCCTTGTGGGGATGCCACACCACTGGTTCAGGGCATTGTAGTTAAGGACAGGGACTAACCTTTGGACAAGTGAGCTTCAGCATGACTAAGCAACACAGTTCATGGTTACTTAATGTCACCCCAAACCATGGTGTACTAATATATCTTGATAGACACAAGTACGTTCAAATAAGCACAAAGGGTGTCTGGATTCATGGAGCTGCTCTAGTAGCTGGGAATGGCTTGATTAGGTGACCATCTAGCAGTGAATAGCACCTGCAGTGTCTCTGGGAAATCACAGTGTTTCACTAAATCTGGATACGTATCTAGCCTTAATGAATATGTATACACCACCTGCATTACCTTGCACACTGTCAGTTTGAGGTCTAAACATGTGGAAGAATATGTAGTCTGGTATGGCTGTGGTGCTGTCCACAGCCTTGAACCAGGTGTCTTTGACTACACAAATGTCTGTATAGTCCAAGGTGGGGACACCTTCCACCGGGAGGGGTTTAGTGTTGCCATTCCCAGTATGTAGCAGCATAACCATGATGTCATATGAAGATATTGTTCTGATTGGAAAGGTTTCCCTCCAGACAGTGCCTATAAGATGCAATGTGAGGCTGTCAGCAGCTTTGGCCAGTACTCAACATCCCAAGGCTGCATCCCAGGGGTGAGAGATGAAGACCATCTCTGGCAAAGCATTGACGTCTGTTGAGCAAGTCATCCCAGGTGGACATGTAGTGGATCCCCTTACAATGACACCACACATTAAGGCAATTATTGGCATCCATCATTTTCCATGTGTATTGAGCCACCATCCTAGGTGGGGTCAAATGTAGCTGAAAGCTATGGGCATACCTGCAAGAGACACGGAGTGTCTAAGCTCACTCATGTGTCTGCATACAGTCTGGTGACATATGTCTGTAGTCATACACACCTGCATGAACTATGATGTCATCATTATGTTACCTGGTATTCATTGAGTTGAGCAATGTGTGGTATGACATATCACGTCAACCCACAGACAGCTAACTGTGACCTTTCTCATATCTAGCCTGGTGACATGGACATCAGTGTATGATATAATCACCTATGAATAAAAGGTTTGATTTTGTGTTTTGCCTCAGGTGTTTGACCAGTGAGACAGTGATGCATGACTATTATGTGTACTGTGCTCTCCAGAGGTATGATTTTCTGAGGTGTCTGTTGTTTGGGAATGTGTCTGGTAAGGAGTTGCACACATGTAGGTGTGTGTGATGTGGGTGTGGGTGGAGCAGGAGGTATGTTGTTAAAATGCTTATTGGCATATATACTGACTGCTGTTTGAGACACCATGGAATCAAAGTTTGACATACAGTCACATCTGTCATGTGTTTGTGTGGCATAGGAGTAGAGGGGTGGGGATACTTTCCATATCTCATCAGCAGTCATTGATAGTGTCATTAGCAATACAGTCATGCTTGTGTGTATGTCACAGCACACCATCATTAGGCAGTGTCATGACAGATGGTGAAATGTAAAATGTCTCCTTTATGTAGGTCCCCTAAGGTAACACAGCACCTGACAGTGTGCCATGCAATGCTTTGACAGCCATGTGGACCTTGGATTGACCATAATCCTGTTATTAAGTTTGGTCCCATAGCCATACCTGCAAATGTGACACTGTGCAAGTCCAGGAAAGTTAGGGTCATGCTGCCACACCCTTGGGGTTGACAGACTGAAACACAGTGTTTGTAGGCTTTCCTTGTAGTGAAGATGTGAATGTCTGTGCATGCACAGAGGACTTGTTTAACTTTGTTGACATTATATTGGCCTTGCAAGTGTACAATGCCTGGCAAGCAACAAGACAGCAAACTGGTTGTTGGGCGACATGACGTGGAAACACAGACATATGTTTTGGGTACATAACTGTACAGTATGACATACCTAGGACATCTGGCAGATGGACGCACTTTGGCCAAAGGTGACCAGTCCTCTGCAGTAGGCCTCAGAGCCATGTCATGAAAATATCCACCATTAATCTGTTGAAGGGCAGGATGCATGAATTGCTATGAAATTGTCAACTAACTTGGATCACTGCCACTGTGCTGCTTGTTTCAGCAAGCTTGAACATTTATGTGAGTGGACATTGCACATTATACTATGGCACTGCAGCTGTGTTCCTAATCACCATCTGATCAGTTCCCTAGTGACATACCACCAACTCTGGTACAGAAGGTACAATACATGCAAACGCCACCTGATTGCTCAGTTTGCTAATCAAGGCATCTACCTGGAGAAGGGTATGTGAAGCCTACAGAACCTTTCATGATGTGAGAAAACTATGTGGATGAACAAACAGGCTGTATCCTTCTTCTCATCATGAGCTTCATAGTAACGTTTTGCGTGTGATAACAGAAAAAGTATCGGAGCATGGTATCCCACAAGAGAGTGGTTCTGGTGAAGCCAGCATTAGTAGTAGCCAGGCTCCAGCAATTTAGGAAACTCTCCTGCTTTCCACATTCTTCACAAGATAATTGTGTCCTTTTAGTACACACCACTTGAGTAGTGTTCAACTGCAGAATACCTGTGTAAAACCTCCCGCCTTACCTTCACAGGATATACATATTACTCTTCCCTCCATTATTTGTTTGTGCTCTGTACAGATACCTTGGGTGACTATCTTCTTAGAACATGATGGAAATAACTGCAATACTTAGTTGCACAGAGTACAACTAGCATGCAGTGCCAAGCAGCATCCTCAGGTCTCTCAGTCATCTGATATGTAAACCCATGAAAGGAGTTAGCATGGACATGATCAGTAACAATGTTGTACACCTACTGACACTGGACCAAATACAGTTTGTTTTCCTCAAGCACAGATCATGCCTACCTACCCTAACCTGTGGACCTCACTGAGTGTTAAACCATGCAATGAATGAGGGGACTATGACTCACTCCACCTACCATGGCCTGATAAAGTGTCTGACAATATTAGGCCAGCAGGCCTTGCTGAAAACTTGTAGGTTATTTACAGAGTGGTATGTCAGCTGTTGGATAGCCAAGCATCTGATAGTCATAATCTGGGAAGACAGCATTGGGTAGTCTAATGCTACAATGACACCAGTCACCAGTGGACTTTCCTCAGACATTACGGCCACTAACAATGACCTCTGACTGAATACATTAGCAGGTGATTGCATATTAGGAGCTGTCACTGAATTCCACACAGTACCAACAGTTATCCAGGATGACATGAGACACATATTCAGTTGTTGTCAAAGCCACTGACAAATATTAAATGCCAAGGACTGCACAATACTATCCTTTTGGAAGTCATCCACCTCAGGAAAATATAGTAGTATTCCAACACCACACACAATTGAGCCATTACTCATGGACTTAGGGACACAGAGAGTAATGGATCCTTTGACTTTCACTGGCTGTTAAGTTGTGGAGATCCATTCAATTTTTTACAACCTATACAGAAAGGTATGGCATGTAAATCCCAGACTGTCATTGCTATACTGTATTTGGCACCGAGCACACCTGTCATTGAGTGCAATGGCACCTTTGCTATGTCACTACACAGGCATATCTTACAACTGTAGCAGCCACACACAGGTTCCATGGTAAACCGTTACATATTGTAAATAACATGTCCTATGCAGACCGTGTCAAGACCGTACATGTGTAGTCTGTCTTCTACATGCTTTGGAGGGGATCTGTATGGCTGCCATACAGGGAGGTGTCAGATCCCATTGTATATCTCCCACTTATCCAAGACAGAGCTAACACATGTATTACCTGTTGTACACACCTACACTCTCACTGTGGTATAAATAATACATGTTGGAGAGACAGGTATGTAACACAGGCTACACCCTATATGTAACAGGCTCCCCATGCATGTGAAGCACACTTCTCTTGTAACACACATCATGTGCAAGTTACACAATGGGATGCAGAGCAAGACAATCATAACTGGTGTAGGAAAAATGTCTGTAATGGGCACAGGCAATTTGTAGATGGGTCATTTCCATTACCACAGCTTCTATATGTGTTTGATCCCGAAACCCTGGTGGCACTTATCAAGGGTATCAAACCTTTTCATAGATTAGGGATGCATGAGTAGGCTGAATGATGCCATTGTCCTTGTTAGCCAGTTATACACATATGAACCTATGTAGCCATGCACCTATAGTGCTGTACCTTGTTGAAAACATATTTCTTCTGTGCTGACACTCCGTCCTGTGCTGTGATGTCTATGGGTTATTGTCACTGTGTATCCATAGGTGTCCCCTACAGACTCCTGAAACTGAACCATAAACAGGTACATTACAACATCATGCAACGTAAGGTACACAAAATTATGTGGCTTACTCATTACAAATATCAGCATGCAGTATATGTCAATAACCAGTGCAAGTGGCATGGCAAAACAACACTGCGTTACACAATTACATATTAATTTATATAATCATCCTGTGCATCAGACAGATAGCTTTATTTCCCTGCATTGATGATGAGGATGACAGGGATGTGGCACAGGTATCATCACTTGCACAGGGTGGTGTGTGGGGCTGCAGGAGGCTTAGGCTGACCCAATAGGTTGAAAGCATGTGTGTGTGAGTCAGAAAGGGAAGCAGGCAAGATGGACCATGGAAATGTGCTGTGTGTGTCTGTAGGTGATTTTATTTTGACAGTCGTGTGTGAGTGTGTGCGTGAACATAGTCAAGCTCAGTGCTAGCCATACATGTGTGTATATTGGACAGCTTTGAACTGTACATGGTAGAGATGACAGTTCACCGTCTCTGCCCCTGAACACAGGAACTGGCTTTGCCAGGAGTTGGACTGGCACCTCTATGCCCAAGGTTAGAAGTGGTGCTAGTAACTGATGGTGACTTTTGTCTGCTGGGACCATGTCCTCCACTGAAATGCCCAGGATTATGAGCCCATGGCCTGCCATGTCTTGATGTGGACAGCACATTCCCATCTGGAGTGCTGGATGTACTGCCACTACAGGAGAGTGATTGTGCGTGGCCACGTGGATTCTCAGCAGATGGAGTTGCTGACCTACGTCCATGAGTCTGACACACAACTCCAACCAGATGTTCTATCATAGACAATGTGCATTCCAAGATTGATATTCTGCAATCTGTCTTAGACCAATGTCTTCCCACTGCATCAGTGAACTCTGATTCTGGGGTATCAGAAATGCAGTGGAGGCAGTCAAGAATGTCAGACTGTGCTGCATCCACAACCCTGAGCTTTCGTTTGGAGTTCCTTTGGGAACATGCCTGTGCCTCCATGATGGCCCAAAGCATATGCTGAGTGACCTGTGACAAGATACCTGCAACATGTGGTGGAAGGACAGCAGGTCTCCTACAAGCACCCCAATCAATCTGCCTGTGTGAAACCTCACCATCTGTCTGGCTATGGCCAGAGTCAACACTCACTGGAGCCATAGTTGCCACACTTTCCTGTTCAATGTCCCTACTCTCTGACTGTTCAATATCTGTGGCCTCTGGGGACTGGGTATGTGTAGGCATACTGACTGTGTGCTGTGATAATGAGGTCAGAAGAGGGATGTCAATCTCTAGGGCAAATTAGCCCTTGAAACCTTCACCTGTGCCACACCGTGGCCAGCACCAACATCAGAGTCTGAGGGAACACTGACATCAGGTTGTGTATGGGACAGAGGCAAACCCCCAGTCACCTGTGATAAGAAAGGAAAAAACAGTACATTAATACCTGCATTATTATGCTCTGCAGTACTATGTTGCACTATATTTACAGCTCTATACACTGTTGTCACTATTACAGACCTATTTAACCTCCAACCTCATATAGTAGGACATGAGGACATTACTTTTCCCACAAACATCTGTAGTTATTTGTAAGTAAAAGCTCTTTACACAGCAATCTGATAAGCATCAGTAAGGTACATCACTGACATTTGTGAAGACTCTACACAGTTGACATATATGGCAGTCTGTAATGCCCTGACAATACTGTCACATCCATCAATGTAGTCACACCTATAAGGCATAGGTATGTCCCTAAAGTGTGTACAGTCCGAAAATATCTGTGCAGTTGGCAATCATGCTGATAGTACAGCAATCCAGCCAGTAGGACCGGGATGACACTTTAGGGAATACATTGCTGTAAATCTATATCTGTAACAAAACAGTGTTGTGCTTACCAGGAGCAGGACCACAGCCTTTTCTGATTCCTGATGGACCTGTGAAAAGTTGAGGGAGAGGTAATGCAAACACCACCATATGTTGCACTATAATAGGGTAATGCGTCCATATATCTCACATTTATAGTAGCTACTTTGTTAATTATGTTGGTCAAAATCTGAGCATGAGATTCATACTGCAATTAACCCCCTCCCAAAAAAAAACGAACACCTGACACAAACTTAAAAGTATGTACACCCTGACACACTGAATGCTACAGTATTTCAATGCTGATCAAACTAAGCCTGCCTGGATGCTCCTCTGGCAGGGAAACTGTGGCACCCACATCCATGATATATGGTGTGATGGATGCCTGAGTGCTGTTGTGTGTTCCAAGGTTTGGCACAAATTCCTCA
Organism: Protopterus annectens; assembly: GCF_019279795.1. NCBI lineage: Eukaryota > Metazoa > Chordata > Ceratodontiformes > Protopteridae > Protopterus > Protopterus annectens. The sequence continues at coordinate 1,066,878,816 of NC_056744.1, read as the reverse complement.
GTGTCTAAGAGTAGTTTTTCCACTGCAGGCCCTCCACCGGTGACACCATGATTCCTGGCCTCATCTGCTGCTCTTCTGTGCAGCATGTATCATATCTGTCACACAGTGTCGAATCTGCTCATTTGTCTTGCTCTGGTGCCCTATGGCATTAACGTCACAGTCAAGGTCAGCCAACAGTGCTGCCCACTGTTCCCTGTTTTGCTTCCCCCTGGACAGTAGGAGTTCATGGTGTTGACTGAGGCCTTCCAGGATTGCATCATTCTCAGCATCTGTAAAAGGGGCATGGCATCTTGCATACATGTTTCCTGAAAGACAACAAAATGAGAACACATGTCAGGATCACATACATGGGAGTACACTATGTAGAGATACAGCAAGAAGAGAATGGCAGGCAGTAGCCACTGCTTGATCACACATGTCATATTCCACAGTGTGCAAACATACTAAGCGTGTGGATACACCTAAGATGCTAGCAATAGTCAGCATTTCCTGTTTGTGCAATGACAGATACTGCTGCATGATTGCACACCCAACACAGGAGTCCATTGAAGTGTATCCCCTAGGGGACCCCCCCCGATAATATGTCAAAACAACAGTGCCAAACAAATAGCAGTGTGCTATTTTAACCAATATAAAGGGACATTCCCATGAGACCAGTGTGCCACATTGACAAAAAATATTCCATTGAATTGTTGTACATCTTCTATAGGTGTAACGAATCTGAAGATCAGTGACATGTCATCATTACAGTTCTCAGAAAGGCTTAATGCTGTAATCCCCATTCCCCCTAAGTATATTCACGCATATACATCATGTTGTAAATGAAAATATTATATACCTAATGGACTACAATACTCCTCTGTTAATATGTGCAGATATATAAAGTTTTTGGTAACACATGTACTGTGTAAAGAAAGTCTCACACAGACTGGTTGCTCTAGTCAGCTGTTTGCCTTTTTTGCTCTTAACCAATCATTCTGAAATGCTAATTGCAGCCAACACAGCTGATTTGCAGTATAATCAGATAATGACATGCAACCACTGAAGAAGATGTAAGGCCTTCATGTAGATTAGAAGCCCTTTCTGATATGTTGTGCTGGACATTACTAAGGTCAAAATACTACATTATTGCAGACGGTACTTCTGCAGCAGCTACTTTTATATACAGATGTGTGTGCTACAGGCTACAGCTGATGCTGCAGGCAATAGGCATAGGCAGAGTAACTGTGGGAGCTGTAGCAGCCATGCTGTAGAGTCAGAGCCAGATTGAGGGTACCCATTCCACTGCAAATTAAAGCATGTGTTTAAGGTAAGTATGTTAAGCAATGGTATCACTAAAAGAGTACTAGGCAACATGTATGTGGTGTCCTTGAGCAACATAGGGTGTAATTATACCATTATGTCAACCATGTGGGCAACTGCCAGGCCATGTGTTACATTGGTCATTTGGAATGTGTGTGCAGGCAGTCCTTGTTAGTAGCAAGACCTCCATATGTGTGTGTTAGTTGTACAGCTGTGCTAATCTGTAATATCATTATGAAATGATTGTGTGCTGCACTCTGATATTAGATGGCCTCATTTGCATTACCTAAGTTAAACTCTTCTGTGAATGCATATTAATGCATGACCTGACACTTTATGCACTTTATAGTGTTGCTATAGGGATATGTCAACTGTGTTCCTATCTGAAGGCCTTTGACTTCCATCACTGAAAAGCAGACATTGCATTTGAAATGCATTGTGTGGATAGAGTGCATGACTCAAGTCATTCATTGGTGGCTTCACAATAATGTAATTTAAATGCTACACATCACTGGATTTGAACCCAGGACCATGTGTGGTAAAAGTTACTGTTTGCAAAGCATTTAACAGACTGAGCTACTGTTACAGCATCTGTATTTGTGAAGATATGAGTGCACACATACAGGCTGTGACATACCTCCATTACATCCATTATTATGTGCCTGGCTTTATAGGGATGTATTTCTCCACCAGAGTGCCAGTTGAACATGTATTTTGCCATTAATGTTTTAGTAGGTGTACTTCTACATGTTGCTGATAAAAGTGCACATTTACCTGCTATTAGAGACCTCATTTACAGCCACTATTCTGTGTCTGGCTTTCTAGTGGTGTAGTTCTGTACCAGACTCCAAGTTACAGTCTCAGTTTTTCCATTACTGTTTCAGCAAGTTTGCACGACACGGTGTGATGCACAGCTCTGCTAAAACATGCTTAATGATGGCAACTTGCAATTACTATGTTCTGCTTAAACCACCTGTTTTAACAGTGGTGTGGTAGGTTAATGCAGTGGTTTGCAGGTATGATGGTCTTGAGTTCAAAATAGGGGACAGATGTTTATTTTGTACGAGTTTATTATCATTTAAAACACATACAGTAGAACCTCCATAGTTGACTGCCTCTCTACATTGCCCACCTCCTTAAGTTGACCTAATTTTCATAGACCAGACATGCACCACATGTACTCAATGGAAGACCAACCCCTCTATATTGACCACGTCTGTAAGTTGTATCTTGACCACTTAGACTGTGACACACAATATTAATTTACCCTCTATAACTTGACCAGTTGAGTCCATTTTATATCAAGGGGTAGAAAGTGTGGGATTTGCCCCTTAGTTGTATTATTTTTTTCTTTAGTATAAGTTCTTTTTTCATGTTTTATTATTACTACGTGTTGGATTAAGCTTAATGTCCCATTGTTTATCACATGTTGCTGAAGTTTTTTCAACGTGAAGGACTGGTCTGAATTGTAGGTAGATCCTACAATTACTAAAAAAATTTACAATTAATCAAGACATGATGGCCCAAAAGAAGGAACTCAAAGAGTTGATATTAAAGGAGAAGGTTAATCTTCTACATTTTCTGGAAAGTAGCAGCCAAAGAAAGATGGTGGAACATTTTGGTGTTAGCAAGACCACAGTTAACAACACCCAAAAATGTAAACATGAGTACTTGGTGAGATATGGTAAGGAAAGCAGCAACTTACAGCAGAAAAGGAGGACAACTTCCCTCGATGAAGTCAATAAATTTCCAAGCATCAAGTGGTTTGCTTGAGAAATTTGAACTGTGACATGAGATCTTCCAGAAAGTCTTTGTGTGGTGAATCCAATGAATTTGCAGTAGAAGCTGTGGAAGAGTTCATCAAAAAATTTCTGGATTTCACCAGAGACTTCAAAGATGATGACATCTTTAATGCTGATGAGTGTGGGCTCTTTTTCCAGGTGATGCCTGACAGGAACCCCATCATGAAGAGTGACAAGTGTAAGAGCAGAAAACTTTCCAAAGAACATTTCATAGTTCTGTTTTGCACTAGCTCAACCAGAAAGAAACTAAAGCCCTTGGTGACTGGTAAATCGGCAAAGCCACACGCTTTCAAGAATCTGAAGACCAAAGACCTCCCTGTCACTTGGAGAGCAAACAAATGTGCATGGATGACTGCTGCCCTATTTGAGGAGTGGGTAAGGGGTATTGACTGAGAACTGAAGAAGTAGAAATGGTTTATTATATGACAGTAGACAACTGTTCTGGCCACTAGCAAGTGAATCATCTCACAAAAGTGACACTGAAATTTCTGCCTCCAAACATGACCTCAGAAATCCAACATCTTGACCAAGGCATCATCAAAACTTTTAAAATGCACTACTGAGCCCAACTCCTGCAGTGGGTCATTAGTAAAACACAAACCTGTTTTCCACCTGTGGAAGCAACTTCATCCACTGCATCAGTTAATGCTCAGGATGCTGTCCTCTGGATCAGTTCTGCTTGGAATAAAATTCAGCCAGAAATGATGCAGAAGTGTTTCAAGAAAATTGGATTTGTCACCACCGAAGAGCATGATGTTTTGGCCCCATAAGGCAGTCCATATCCCATGGAAGAATTCGAAGGAGTAGATTTTTAAGGTTTTGTTGCAGTGGTTGATGAGGTTGCAACCTGTAATGAACCTGACCCAGAAGCAATTTTCCAAGCGATATTGACTGAAGTACAGACCAGAGTCAACCCCGGAATACATTACTATATAGAGGAACTGCTTATCTCTGCTTTACACTATATATCCTTGCCACTAGGCGGCATCATTTTACCATGTAAAGCTAGTCTTGACAGTTATCTCCAGACTTTTCCCATTATACCATAAACTGGTAGATTTCTTTAGGTCCTATTCCCCATTCTACAGCTACTATATATCCACCTCCCTCCTTGTGAAACTAGTCACATTTACAACTACTAAACAATACTTTCCTCTAAGTTAAAGTAAAACATACCTACTGGCTTTAGTTAATATCTCTGCAGTTACTGATACTTTTTCTGCTGTAGTCGGTTCTACTGAGCCCTCCTCCGCCCAATTATCCTTCCCCACCCACTTTCCACTCCTCTAGCCTTACCACATCCTTACTGCCTAACCCCTCCCCTTTAACAAGGTTTTCCACCTGGAAAGTTTACTAATAGCCGACGGGGTCTGAGGCACCATTTTTGAATCCTGCCCACACTCTTCCTTGCATTGGTCCTGTGGTTGGGCTGCTTAACTCACTAATGGTAGGTTTCAATCAGCAGCTGTGTTAAAAGACAGCTTACAGTGCTTTGAATGTTTGTAAACACATTATAACTGCTGGGATACATGATTTCTAGCCTCAAAATGGTCTAGTGCTGATTATAACAGAGCGGGTATATGTATATTGAAACAGATTAAAATAATATAGCCCATTGCCGCTGTACAAATGGGTTGGGATAGCATTGTATCAGCTTATTATTGGGGCTAGAGGATTTAGTTGTGCTGTTGTGTTTCTTTTTTATTGAACTTAGCCTGCTGGCAAGACGACCATCAAAGGACGCCAACAAGGGCATTTGTAGATTGCTAGTGGAGGTCGTTGTGCTGTATCAGCTTACTATTGGGACTAGAGGAGTTCGGTGTGCTGTTGTGTGTATTTTTAACTGAACTCAGCCTGCTAGCAAGACCAACAAAAGGACCCCAACAAAGGTGTTTGTAGTATACTAGTGGAGTTTATTGTGCTGTAGCAGCTTACTATTGGGGCTAGAGAAGTTCGTTGTGGTGGTATGCTTATTTTTTATTGAACTCAGCCTGCTGGCAAGAAGACCAGCATAAGGACACCAACAAGGGAGTTTGTAGTATGATGGTGGAGCTTGTTGTGCTGTATTAGCTTATTATTGGTGCTAGAAGAGTTCATTGAGCTGTTCTGTTTATTTTTAATTGAACTTTACCTACTGGCAAGACGACCAGCATAAGGACGCCAACAAAAGCATTTGTAGTTTGCTAGTGGAGTTCTTTGTGCTGTATTACCCTATTATTGGGGCTAGAGGAGTTAGTTGAGCTGTTCTGTTTATTTTTAATTGAACTCAGCCTGCTGGCAAGATGATAGCAAAAGGATGTCAACAAGGGGTTTTATAGTATGCAACTGGTGTTTGTTATGCTGTCGTTCTCTTATATTTAGCCCAAACTGATATTACAGCGACTAGCAAAGGATGCCAACAAATGGGGGTGTAAACTGCTGTTTTATTTAACGGGCTTCTATTGTATATGTTATATGATCCTATGCTGCTTGCCTGAGTGTAAAGGGTGGTTCTTTTGCTTATTGCATAGCATTTTTGTTAATTATTAGCTGTGGACAGGCCATATGGGCAGAATAGATCTCACACAGTAATGACTGCTGTTTTTGCCAGGTATAGCTGATATTTTTCTGCATTCAAGCTGGTATCCACACTGATACTGTAATTGCATATTTGCACTGTTTAATTACTGATACTGTACTTGCATAATTGCACTGATTAGTCACTCTCATGCATTGCAAAAGTACTGTATGTGGATATTTATATGTATTTAATGCTCTGTTGTATTTGATTACTGGTGCATATATCTACCCAATGCAGTTAAACCCTTCCACCCTAAATGGGCTTGGGTACTTGACCTTTGCTTGGACTACAGTTATAGAGTCATACAGTATAGAGTATAGAGTTGTATTTTGCTGGGACTACAGTTATAGAATTTATACTGCCTACCTTGAATTGTTGTATGGCCTTTGTTTGCTGCTTTTTTTTACAAGCTACCTCTCTAACCTTACTTTCCTCCACATTTACCTTTCCCTACACCTATTTCTCCTCAGATTCTCACTTAATTTCTGTCTGATTCCCTCCACCTTTTACCTGTATCACTCCCATTTTCCTAACTTACTGTCTGTCTCTCGCTTTTATAGTAAACCATCCTGGGTGCTCCCTCCCTGCCTTTAGGGTACAAAGACTACCTCCAGCCAAACCCAAGAAGACACCCAGAATTTTTGCCTGCCAGCCAGGCTGCATAAGAGAGCTACTGCTGTGTGGATTTCCCCACTAAAGACTTTGAAAGTATGTAGCCTACAACTAACTACTTGTGCACTAATCTATTAATACCCATATGTACTAGCTGCCCATCCGTGTGTGTGTTTCTCAGCAACCTACCACAGATCGCTTGCCAATCTTCCCCCTCCGGTATCTCTCAACCCCAGAATACATTACTATATAGAGGAACTGCTTATCTCTGCCTTGCACTATCTCTCTTTGCCACAAGATGGCAGCATTTTACCATATAAAACTAGTCTTAACGCATCTCCAGTCTTTTCCCATTATACCATAAGCTGGTAGATTTCTTTAGGTCCTATTCCCCATTCTACAGCTACTACGTATCAACCTCCCTCCTTGTGAAACTACCCACATTTACAACTACTAAACAATACTTTCCTCTAAGTTAAAGTAAAACATACCTACTGGCTTTAGTTGATATCTCTGCAGTCACTGATACATTTTGTGCTGTAGTCGGTTCTCCTGCTCTTGCCCACTTCGTTCTCCCTCCGGGCTCACTCCGCTCCCCTACCCTGCCCCCAGTGCACCTAAATTGATAGTTTAATTAGTCACACCCCTCCTTCAACAGCCTATCACCATCCCTCAGGTATCACATCCACTCCCACTTCCATACCACACCCTCCTGCTTACTACCTACCCCTCTCCTAATCCCAAACACATCATGCAAGGAATACTGCCACTACTACTACTAACTCTCACTACTCTAGCCTACACTACATCCTTACACACTAACATACCAATAAACGCTTTCTTCCACACAACACATACCAACACACACACACACAAACACATATAAACATAATCTGTGCCACACTATTTAATAATAACTCATTATTTTAGATACACAAAACACACACCACATCACCACTCAATAGACAAACAACATCCAGAGTACATACAGACCTAGCTTGCGCCAAAAACTCAAACTATTCCTCAGAAAATGGCTACTAATCTCAGGAGACATACACCCCAACCCAGGTCCATACAACAAAATTCTATCAAAGAAACAGGAATCAGACCTACTTATTATTAACCCAAACTCAGGAAGTATATCCAACAAGCTACATGACTTACATGCATTCATAGCCCACTACTCCCCAGATATACTAACCATCACTGAAACCCGGCTTAAACCCACCACCCAAAACGAAGAAATTCTCCCCTCAGGTTATAACGTCCTCAGGCAAGACAGAGACACCAAAAAGGGAGCCCGTGTTGCAATCTTATTTTAAAAACACACTTAACCTCCAGCCTTTGAAAACCCCACTTCCCAAATTAAATTCCAAAATGGTGAAACATTAGGCGCCGTTATTTCCCTGAAAAACAGAAAGAGAATCAACATCCTCTGTAGTTATATCCCTCCAGGAAATAACTCACCTATAATAGAAGAGATACTACAATAGGCCGCAATCAACCTACCCCAAGAAACCATCCTGCTATCAACATCCTCTGTAGTTATATTCCTCCAGGAAATAACTCACCTATAATAGAAGAGATACTACAATAGGCCGCAATCAACCTACCCCAAGAAACCATCCTGCTATCAACATCCTCTGCAGTTATATTCCTCCAGGAAATAACTCACCTGTAACCGAAGAGATACTACAGTGGGCCGCAATCAACCTACCCCAAAAAACCATCCTGCTATCAACATCCTCTGCAGTTAAATTCCTCCAGGAAATAACTCACCTATAACAGAAGAGATACTACATAGGGCCACAATCAACCTACCCCAAGAAACCATCCTGCTATCAACATCCTCTGCAGTTACATTCCTCCAGGAAATAACTCACCTGTAATAGAAGAGATACTACAATGGGCCGCAATCAACCTACCCCAAGAAACCATCCTGATATCAACATCCTCTGTAGTTATATTCCTCCTGGAAATAACTCACCAATAATAGAAGAGATACTACAATAGGCCGCAATCAACCTACCCCAAGAAACCATCCTGATATCAACATCCTCTGTAGTTATATTCCTCCAGGAAATAACTCACCTGTAATAGAAGAGATACTACAATGGGCCACAATCAACCTACCCCAAGAAACCATCCTGCTATCAACATCCTCTGTAGTTATATTCCTCCAGGAAATAACTCCCCTATAATAGAAGAGATACTACAATGGGCCACAATCAACCTACCCCAAGAAACCATCCTGCTATCAACATCCTGTGCAGTTATATTCCTCCAGGAAATAACTCATCTATAATAGAGGAAATGCTACAATGGGCCACAATCAACCTACCCCAAGAAACCATCCTGCTATCAACATCCTCTGTAGTTACATTCCTCCAGGAAATAACTCCCCTATAATAGAAGAGATACTACAATGGGCCACAATCAACCTACCCCAAGAAACCATCCTGCTATCAACATCCTCTGTAGTTATATTCCTTCAGGAAATAACTCACCTGTAATAGAAGGGATACTACAATGGGCCACAATCAACCTACCCCAAGAAACCATCCTGCTATCAACATCCTCTGTAGTTATATCCCTCAAGGAAATAACTCACCTATAATCAAGAAAATGTTACAATGGGTCACAATCAACCTACCCCAAGAAACCATCCTGATATCAACATCCTCTGTAGTTATATTCCTCCAGGAAATAACTCACCTATAATAGAAGAGATACTACAATAGGCAGCAATCAACCTACCCAAGAAACCATCCTGATATCAACATCCTCCGTAGTTATATTCCTCCAGGAAATAACTCACCTGTAATAGAAGAGATACTACAATGGGCCGCAATCAACCTACCCCAAGAAACGATCCTGATATCAACATCCTCTGTAGTTATATTCCTCCAGGAAATAACTCACCAATAATAGAAGAGATACTACAATAGGCCGCAATCAACCTACCCCAAGAAACCATCCTGATATCAACATCCTCTGTAGTTATATTCCTCCAGGAAATAACTCACCTGTAATAGAAGAGATACTACAATGGGCCACAATCAACCTACCCCAAGAAACCATCCTGCTATCAACATCCTCTGTAGTTATATTCCTCCAGGAAATAACTCCCCTATAATAGAAGAGATACTACAATGGGCCACAATCAACCTACCCCAAGAAACCATCCTGCTATCAACATCCTCTGCAGTTATATTCCTCCAGGAAATAACTCATCTATAATAGAGGAAATGCTACAATGGGCCACAATCAACCTACCCCAAGAAACCATCCTGCTATCAACATCCTCTGTAGTTACATTCCTCCAGGAAATAACTCCCTATAATAGAAGAGATACTACAATGGGCCACAATCAACCTACCCCAAGAAACCATCCTGCTATCAACATCCTCTGTAGTTATATTCCTTCAGGAAATAATTCACCTGTAATAGAAGGGATACTACAATGGGCCACAATCAACCTACCCAAGAAACCATCCTGATATCAACATCCTCCGTAGTTATATTACTCCAGGAAATAACTCACCTATAATAGAAGAGATACTACAATGGGCCACAATCAACCTACCCCAAGAAACCATCCTGCTATCAACATCCTCTGTAGTTATATTCCTTCAGGAAATAACTCACCTGTAATAGAAGGGATACTACAATGGGCCACAATCAACCTACCCAAGAAACCATCCTGATATCAACATCCTCCGTAGTTATATTCCTCCAGGAAATAACTCACCTATAATAGAAGAGATACTACAATGGGCAGCAATCAACCTACCCAAGAAACCATCTTGATATCAACATCCTCTGTAGTTATATTCCTCCAGGAAATAACTCACCTATAATAGAAGAGATACTACAATGGGCCGCAATCAACATACCCCAAGAAACCATCCTGCTATCAACATCCTCTGCAGTTATATTCCTCCAGGAAATAACTCACCTATAATAGAAGGGATACTACAATGGGCCGCAATCAACCTACCCCAAGAAACCATCCTGCTATCAACATCCTCTGTAGTTATATTCCTCCAGGAAATAACTCACCTATAATAGAAGAGATACTACAATGGGCCACAATCAACCTACCCCAAGAAACCATCCTGCTATCAACATCCTCTGTAGTTATATTCCTCCAGGAAATACCTCACCTGTAATAGAAGAGATACTACAATGGGCCACAATCAACCTACCCCAAGAAACCATCCTGCTATCAACATCCTCTGTAGTTATATTCCTCCAGGAAATAACTCACCTATAATAGAAGAGATACTACAATGGGCCGCAATCAACCTACCCCAAGAAACCAACCTGCTATCAACATCCTCTGTAGTTATATTCCTCCAGGAAATAACTCACCTGTAATAGAAGAGATACTACAATGGGCCACAATCAACCTGTCCCAAGAAACCATCCTGATATCACATCCTCTGTAGTTATATTCCTCCAGGAAATAACTCACCTACAATAGAAGAGATACTACAATGGGCCACAATCAACCTACCCCAAGAAACCATCCTGCTATCAACATCCTCTGTATTCCTCCTGGAAATAACTCACCTATAATAGAAGAGATACTACAATGGGCCACAATCAACCTACCCCAAGAAACCATCCTGATATCAACATCCTCTGCAGTTATATTCCTCCAGGAAATAACTCACCTATAATAGAAGAGATACTACAATGGGCCGCAATCAACCTACCCCAAGAAACCATCCTGATATCAACATCCTCTGCAGTTATATTCCTCCAGGAAATAACTCACCTATAATAGAAGAGATACTACAATGGGCCGCAGTCAACCTACCCCAAGAAACCATCCTGATATCAACATCCTCTGCAGTTATATTCCTCCAGGAAATAACTCACCTATAATCAAGAAAATGTTACAATGGGTCACAATCAACCTACCCCAAGAAACCATCCTGATATCAACATCCTCTGTAGTTATATTCCTCCAGGAAATAACTCACCTGTAATAGAAGAGATACTACAATGGGCCACAATCAACCTGTCCCAAGAAACCATCCTGATATCACATCCTCTGTAGTTATATTCCTCCAGGAAATAACTCACCTATAATAGAAGAGATACTACAATGGGCCACAATCAACCAACCCCAAGAAACCATCCTGCTATCAACATCCTCTGTAGTTATATTCCTCCTGGAAATAACTCACCTATAATAGAAGAGATACTACAATGGGCCACAATCAACCTACCCCAAGAAACCATCCTGATATCAACATCCTCTGCAGTTATATTCCTCCAGGAAATAACTCACCTATAATAGAAGAGATACTACAATGGGCCGCAGTCAACCTACCCCAAGAAACCATCCTGATATCAACATCCTCTGCAGTTATATTCCTCCAGGAAATAACTCACCTATAATCAAGAAAATGTTACAATGGGTCACAATCAACCTACCCCAAGAAACCATCCTGATATCAACATCCTCTGCAATTATATTCCTCCAGGAAATAACTCACCTGTAATAGAAGGGATACTACAATGGGCCGCAATCAACCTACCCCAAGAAACCATCCTGATATCAACATCCTCTGCAGTTATATTCCTCCAGGAAATAACTCACCTATAATCAAGAAAATGTTACAATGGGTCACAATCAACCTACCCCAAGAAACCATCCTGATATCAACATCCTCTGTAGTTATATTCCTCCAGGAAATAACTCACATATAATAGAAGAGATACTACAATGGGCCACAATCAACCTACCCCAAGAAACTATCCTGCTATCAACATCCTCTGTAGTTATATTCCTCCAGGAAATAACTCCCCTATAATAGAAGGGATACTACAATGGGCCACAATCAACCTACCCCAAGAAACCATCCTGCTATCAACATCCTCTGTAGTTATATTCCTCCAGGAAATACCTCACCTGTAATAGAAGAGATACTACAATGGGCCACAATCAACCTACCCCAAGAAACCATCCTGCTATCAACATCCTCTGTAGTTATATTCCTCCAGGAAATAAGTCACCTATAATAGAAGAGATACTATAATGGGCAACAATCAACCTACCCCAAGAAACCATCCTGGTATCAACATCCTCTGCAGTTATATTCCTCCAGGAAATAACTCAACTATAATAGAAGAGATACTACAATGGGCCGCAGTCAACCTACCCCAAGAAACCATCCTGATATCAACATCCTCTGCAGTTATATTCCTCCAGGAAATAACTCACCTGTAATAGAAGAGATACTACAATGGGCCACAATCAACCTACCCCAAGAAACCACCCTGATATCAACATCCTCTGCAGTTATATCCCTCCAGGAAATAACTCACCTATAATCAAGAAAATGTTACAATGGGTCACAATCAACCTACCCCAAGAAACCATCCTGATATCAACTTCCTCTGTAGTTATATTCCTCCAGGAAATAACTCACCTATAATAGAAGAGATACTACAATGGGCCACAATCAACCTACCCCGAGAAACCATCCTGCTATCAACATCCTCTGTAGTTATATTCCTCCAGGAAATAACTCCCCTATAATAGAAGGGATACAACAATTGGCCGCAATCAACCTACCCCAAGAAACCATTCTGATATCAACATCCTCTGTAGTTATATTCCTCCAGGAAATAACTCACCTATAATAGACGGGATACTACAATGGGCCACAATCAACCTACCCCAAGAAACCATCCTGATATCAACATCCTCTGTGGTTCTATCCCTCCAGGAAATAACTCACCTGTAATAGAAGAGATACTACAATGGGCAGCAATCAACCTACCCCAAGAAACCATCCTGCTATCAACATCCTCTGTAGTTATATTCCTCCAGGAAATAACTCACCTGTAATAGAAGAGATACTACAATGGGCCGCAATCAACCTACCCCAAGAAACCATCCTGCTATCAACATCCTATGTAGTTATATTCCTCCAGGAAATAACTCACCTGTAATAGAAGAGATACTACAATGGGCCACAATCAACCTACCCCTAGAAACCATCCTGCTATCAACATCCTCTGTAGTTTTATTCCTCCAGGAAATAACTCACCTATAATAGAAGATATACTACAATGGGCCACAATCAACCTACCCCAAGAAACCATCCTGGTATCAACATCCTCTGCAGTTATATTCCTCCAGGAAATAACTCACCTATAACAGAAGAGATACTACAATGGGCCACAGTCAACCTACCACAAGAAACCATCCTGATATCAACATCCTCTGCAGTTATATTCCTCCAGGAAATAACTCACCTGTAATAGAAGATATACTACAATGGGCCGCAATCAACCTACCCCAAGAAACCACCCTGATATCAACATCCTCTGCAGTTATATCCCTCCAGGAAATAACTCACCTATAATCAAGAAAATGTGACAATGGGTCACAATCAACCTACCCCAAGAAACCATCCTGATATCAACATCCTCTGTACTTATATTCATCCAGGAAATAACTTACCTATAATAGACAAGATACTACAATGGGCCACAATCAACCTACCCCAAGAAAAAATCCTGCTATCAACATCCTCTGCAGTTATATTCCTCCAGGAAATAACTCACCTATAACAGAAGAGATACTACAAAGGGCCACAATCAACCTACCCCAAGAAACCATCCTGATATCAACATCCTCTGTAGTTATATTCCTCCAGGAAATAACTCACCTATAATAGAAGAGATACAACAATTGGCCGCAATCAACCTACCCCAAGAAACCATTCTGATATCAACATCCTCTGTAGTTATATTCCTCCAGGAAATAACTCACCTATAATAGAAGGGATACTACAATGGGCCACAATCAACCTACCCCAAGAAACCATCCTGATATCAACATCCTCTGTGGTTTTATCCCTCCAGGAAATAACTCACCTGTAATAGAAGAGATACTACAATGGGCCGCAATCAACCTACCCCAAAAAACCATCCTGCTATCAACATCCTCTGCAGTTAAATTCCTCCAGGAAATAACTCACCTATAACAGAAGAGATACTACATAGGGCCACAATCAACCTACCCCAAGAAACCATCCTGCTATCAACATCCTCTGCAGTTACATTCCTCCAGGAAATAACTCACCTGTAATAGAAGAGATACTACAATGGGCCGCAATCAACCTACCCCAAGAAACCATCCTGATATCAACATCCTCTGTAGTTATATTCCTCCTGGAAATAACTCACCAATAATAGAAGAGATACTACAATAGGCCGCAATCAACCTACCCCAAGAAACCATCCTGATATCAACATCCTCTGTAGTTATATTCCTCCAGGAAATAACTCACCTGTAATAGAAGAGATACTACAATGGGCCACAATCAACCTACCCCAAGAAACCATCCTGCTATCAACATCCTCTGTAGTTATATTCCTCCAGGAAATAACTCCCTATAATAGAAGAGATACTACAATGGGCCACAATCAACCTACCCCAAGAAATCATCCT